>NC_141819.1:14939617-15244617 GCF_982586985.1 Callionymus lyra
CGTTACGTGCGGTACATCCAAATATTCCGGCGGCTGGAGAAGGTGTACGACCAGCTGGTTCACCCGCAGAAGAGGAGGGTCATCCGGGCCATCCTTGAGCCCGTCATGGGAAGAATCTTGGAGCTGAAGAATGAAATGGTTGAACACGAGTTCTCAGAGTATCACTACATGGACGATATTCTTCATGATATGAAGCTTCTTCCTGTGAGTCCCATGATTTTTCTAAAAACAGGGATTTTGTAAATAATTGCTTACAATGTCTTATCAGGAGCATCTTGATATCCCCATACCTCACTATTTCATGGCTGAACAGGGCAAAGATTACCAAGAACAGAAGTGCATGATGGGGGAAATCTTCAAAACGGTGGTCATTCAAAATCCAGAAGTAAGTAAAAATAAAAAATATATATATTCTGATAGTTCATTCATTTGTTAAACTGCTAACAAGTTGTCGCACTACTGTTGATGTTGGTCACAGGAGGAAGTGACTCCGAAAATGAGCCGCGAAGACGCCATAAAAATCATTCAAATGGCGGAGAGAGCTCGCCAGGGTCGCCTCAGGGCGAGGTTGAACGAAGAGAGCCGAGACATGAACATGTTGCAGAAGACCAAAGAGCAAGGACTAGCCAACCCGGATCTGGCTGCGATATCCATTCAGAAGGTTATTTATCGACCCCTTCGTGAACCTTCTAGCGTCAGTGTCATGTTTGCGTGAAGATCTGTGGTCTTGCAGGTGTGGAGAGGATACATACAACGAAAGAAGACCAAAGCTGCCCGAGAGGCCGAGATGATCTTCCTGGGAATGGTGCGTGAAATACACTTATTTTAGAAAAGTTTGAATCAAAGACTCTGAGCTCAGATAATACAGGATCATTTTGCATTGTGTTAATTCCTCTAGAAAATAACTATGGCCAGAAACTTCTGCATTGAAGGACTTTTATTTTAGTAAAATTTGACTTTTTTTGTTTAGTTTTATTGCATTAAAGCAAACAACCACACAAAAACACATCAAGGAATACACAGAATAAAACAAAAAATAATATGAATAAAATAAGGGATTGCTTGTACATCTTTTAAAGTAAATAATACACATAAATACACTGAAAATACATGTTGTCGCTGTGTAAACAAAGGTCATTTTCTCAATTTGTCTATGCATTTCTCTTCTTGTTTCTTCATCTTTTGAGTCAGCAATTCCATTTCAAATATTTCACATTTAATGCGAGTCCACTCTTCTATTGTGGGGGATTTTAAACGTTGTATTATGCCAAGTATTTTAAACACACATTTGTCTTCCTTGTGTACAAAATTGGATTTATGCCCAGATATAACACAGAACTTGAATGTGGAATATTATACCCCAATACATTTTCAATGACTTGATGCACAACCTGCCAATATTTAAACTGTATTTTATACTGTTCAATTCCTCCAACATGGTTGATCTGATGACTAACCCTGTTCCCTCCAGATACGTGAAGAGATTGTAGACTTGCCAAATATGTATCCAGTCTTCTTGAGAAATATTGATATCAAACTTTTTTCCCCTCATTTTTCTTTTACACAGTGTGTTGTCTTCCCTTTAATTTCCTATCAATTGCTGGTATCATGTTGAAATGACTTTACTTTTCTTAAATTTACCGGCACCAATTGTAGTTTGAATTACATTATTTTTACTAAAAGTAAAAGTCCAGGAGTTGTATAAATCTATAGTGATTATTGTCTTTTAAGGAGTAAATATGTATATATAGAACATATAGTAAATATCCAGCTGAGTATTCCAGTTGAATTCTACTATTTTTAGGTTGTTTTATGATGTTATAAAGAGGTTTTGTTGTCGTCAATATATCCCTCAAAACTTACCACTGTTTCTGTGCTTCAATCAAAACTATCCAACTTACTTAAAAAGGTTGTTTTTCTGACTCTCCTTAAAAAACATCCTTGATGTTCCCGCTGCATCCATCTCAGGTCATGGATCCCAAATTCCAGATGCCAACTCCTGCAGAAACCGCTGCTCTGGCCAATGAAGCTTGCACGAGGATTAAACAGGCGGAGTATGAGGAGGACTACCAGAAGTCTCTGGTTGCGATAACAAACCAGCTCCGCGTGTCCGAAGGTCACTACCTGAGGAAGACGATGGAAGAGCAGATCAGACAGTGGTTTATTGAGTGTCGGTAAGACACGGATGACGTCCTTCAAGATGATATGAAATGATTAAAACAACTTATTTTAGGAGCTTCCAGTTCTATTTGTTGCTCGACCAGTTTGTTTCTCTTTTCACTAGAGAACTGACCGGAGCCTTCCCAGACTATCCAGATGAGGAAGAAGGAGGCTCCACTCTTATATTTGCTGAGACAACTCCGGAGCAGGTTTTAAAATAAAGCCAAAATATATCATGAAAAGCTAATATAGTAACGTGTGGGTTTTCAGGTTCTGGAGGATTTGGCGGCGAAGGAGGAGGAGGAGTCTGGCAAAAAAGGGAAGGATGCGAAAGATGGGAAAGACAAGCGAAAGGATGAGGTGATACATTCCTTCAGAGAGATGAGTCTCAGCTGGTGTTTGAAAACATAACGTATCCATGTGGGTATTTTATTCAAAGCGTTTTCGAATGGTGCACGAAAAAGAGAAGCTCCCTCTTTCAGTTTGCCTTTCAAAAAAATAAAATGTTACTTTAGGACTTTATCGAACAAGAGCATAAGAACAACAACAGTTTCTCCTTTACAATCATCCCCCTGTCTCTTAAAGGAACAGTAACACGCACAACACCCCGTTAAAGTATTGTACTTTGGTTTAGTCAAAAATGTAACTTAGAATTTGTGCAGATCTAAGAAAAAAATTAACTTTTTTCTTCTACATCGAATGTATTATTATGTTATTAATTATAAACTAGTTAAGGTTTGAAAACAACTAGTCGGAATTGCCAACTCATAAGAATAAGTAACAAGAAGAGAAATGCATATACAAATGGAGAAAATTGTGGTTTACACAGAGACAACATGTATTTTCAGTGTATCACTGTGTATTATTTACTTTAAAAGATGTACAAGCAACCCCTTATTTTATTCATCTTATTTTTGTATTTTCTGTGTATTCATTGATGTGTTTTTGTGTGGTTGTTTAAACTCAACTAAACTAAAAAAGGGAAATTTTACTAAAATAAAAGTCCTTCAATGCAGAAGTTTTTGGTCATAGTTATATTCTGCATTGTTGAAACAATAATAATAATACTAATACTGATGATGGTGGAATATTAAATCTTAATTTATACATAACCTCTCAGAGTTAAAAGTGCTTTAAGACTTCAATTCAACTGCAGTAAAAACACAATACAAAACATTTGTTATGATAAATATCAATGCTTCTTTAATTTATAGTTTGTTTCTATATAGTGTTAAGGGTAAACAACAAAGTAACTATAGCGAATGATACTTCATTTTAAAAGCCAAAAGGGTTTTGTGGCTCCTAGTGTTTTATCCTCACAGTAACGTTTGAGGCCTGAATTGTACAATATGTTTGTGTTTAACTGTAGGATGAGGATGCAGGACTGAAGCTGCAGCCTTCAGCTTTCACGTCAGACCTGGACTTGGGATGCAAAACGTTTGTAGGTACTGATGATCTGATGGAGAAGAAAATATGCTTTTTTTTTGAGGTCATAAATAAATGTTTCACAGCTTGTCTTAGAGCTCAAACTATACTCATAAGAGTCATGATATGACCCGGTCCGACTGTGTTTAGATTTCTGGCAAACGCGGAACGAGACCACGAACTTCAACCAGAGGCACGAGATCGAGTTGATCAAGGAGGAGAAGCGAGTGGACGTGGAGGAAGAGATCCGGATAAAGGTGCGTCAGCGTGGCTTGAATCACAGCTTAGCTTAAGACAAGCAACTAAAACATTCTGGTTTGTTGCAGGTGGACGAGCAAATGAGAATCATGCTGGACGAGCTCAAGCAAACGATTGACAAAGACAAGGGCGGAAAAGGAAAAGCCAAGGTATTCACGATCGAGTACAATATTAATCATTTTCCTTTCACGACGACCGCTGTAAACATTTAGTTGATTCAGTAAGTCCCTCATCATGACCATGTTTTGAATTTTATTACTTTATAAAGTTCTCCCCCGTCTGAAATCTGGGCGAACGAGAGGTTACGAGAGCAGAGTCCATTATAATAATGGCTTCACTCCTCCTCCAGCCAGCTGTAATCACACCCGCTTTGTTTATACAATGAGTACCTTAGAGGTTGAGATCACCGGGATTGATTACCTCGAAGTTTGACCAATCACAGCAGAGTTGGTGTGGTTATGGTAAACAAGATTTAATCTCCAGAAAAACAGTGTTTCAGTGGGCGGGGCTTAAGATAATTTTCTAATGTAAATATTTCCATGAAAAGATAGTTTTCTACAAACAGACACTGATGATACAATAGAGTCCAACATCTATTTAAGACATGACCTGAACTTTTAACCCATTTAACGCCAAAATGAATACAGTACATGTTAAAGTAAGGCACTAAAAGTTAGTTTTGTAAGAAGAGCTTTTAGAAAAAAAAAAAAAATGTTGGTTTTTAAAGTGTTTTATTGACTGTTAGTAAGAAGTAATTAAGGTGGAGAAAATATTGTGAATTATTGTGATTAAATGAATCCATATAATACAACATAAATGGACGGTGGTTTTAATGTCTTTATATTTTTGTTTTTCTAACATGTAAAACTTCCTGAAACACCATATTAATTTAACTACATTATACATTAGACATCTCAAAAAAATACCCACACTTTTATTCATGATTTCCAATATTTGTCCATTTTTAAACGAAGAAAAAAGGTGCAAAAAGTGGAAAGAAGAAAAAGGAGAAGGACTTGACAGTCGACAGGTGAGCGTCCACATCATTCGTCAAGACGTCATAATCTCTAAACCCATGACCTTGTGACTCGTCTTCAAGGACGCTGGAGTCTCTGTGTCAGGAGCTGGTGCAACAGGGCCTGTTGAGAGACACGCAGCCGGTGAAGCTGCAGGATTACTTGGGTGAGATTTGATTCTTCAGAACTTTCCTGCTGCGGCTCAATAGAAGTCACTTGCTGCCCTCCACTGGCATGTGATCGCCAAACACACTTTCTACGCTCATCACGCTTGACCGCCTCAGTTAAGATAAGATATTCCTTTATTCACCCAACAGGATAATTGAGTTGTCACAGCAGCTATTTAAGGTAGAACTTTATTGATTGAACTTTACTAAATTGTTTTTTTCCAATAACCACAGTAAATACAGCATTTTTTCATAAAAAATGTATCAAAATAAAATAAGAACAAGATGATACAATCTAAATCTAAAGATAATATAAATAATATAATCATAAAGATAAAGATAAAGAACATAGATCAAAGAAAAATAACAAAGACAAAGGATACAAAGACTAACATAGAACAGAACATCATGATACTTTTACTCCACTCCTGCCCCCCAACTCAGAATTGTACAATTTAATAGCCCGAGGAATGAATGAGTCCTTGAGTCTATTTGTTTTGCACCTGGGAAGGAGCATTCATGCACAATTTCACAATGTTAACAGAAATATTAAACATAAATACATATTAGATTAAACGTAGATAACGACAATAATAATTATATATAATTTACTTTATTTACATTGAAGAAAATCAGAAGTTCATAGATTAATTAAATGGAATATGAGGAAATTAGATCCTTTTTTTGGGGGGGAGGGAAAGATGAGTAGAAATAGTTTGTGTTTGTGTTGTCTCAGGGTCAAATTGACCCTCAAACAAATGTGTTTAAGGTATACCTTGTTTTCGGGCCTCCGGGTCACTTTGACCCTGAGATAACACATGGGTTAAAGAGACGTGAAATGACTCCTCGATGCGACTAAACTCAGCGTAACATTCTATTTTCCCAGGCGACTTCAGCTACCTTGGAACCACGCTGAGACAAAACGACATCGAACCCATGCCCTCCCTGTCGGACGTGCGACAGGTCCTGTCCTTGTACGCCGTCCTACCGTTAGGTGATGTTCTGATCCACGATATGAAAGCACAATAGAGCAGGACAAAGACCAACGTACCTTCATCTCTCCCAGGCTCGCAGCTGGTCCATGAAAAGGCTCCTCTGATCAAGTCCATCCTGCTGGCTGGACCGGCGGGCGTCGGGAAGAAGATGCTGGTCCACGCCATTTGTCGGGAGACGGGCGCCTTTCTGTTCGACCTCTCGCCCACCAACACGGCCAGGAAGTATCCTGGGAAGCCTGGCCTCGCCATGATGGTTCACATGGTGTTCAAGGTGACGCTTAAGTCCTTTTATTTCAAACAACATCTTTACTGTAATTATGGTTTATTCAACTTGTAGCAGCTTCTAGGGGTTTATGGCCTCCAGGAGGCGCTGTAGCAACAAGAGGGAGACGGTGTAATTTAGTTTAGACAGTAACACTACAAATAATACGTATGAAGAAGCTTTAAAGTAAACGTGATCGATCTGGCTGTTGAAGAAGGAAATAGAGATGCTTGTTGCCAATCAATCGATAGTTAGATGTTGGAGACTGCAGCGTAAAGAACTTTATTAATTGTAAAAAATGACTAGATCGAACAAATCAAAGCAGATGACCTGCAGTCAACAATGACAATTTTTTTGGACAATTTTACTGCAGTTTAACAAGCATTTCTCGGGGGGAGAACCTTTATTTAATTAAAAACTAAATATTTTTTATAAGTAAATAGAAAGAAACCTCTTGCAGCTCTATAGTTTTGCAGATTATTTTTTGCACACGGTACTGAATAATTAAATATATTGAAAATAGCTTCAGTAACAACATCTATGTTGCTATGTCAAAAGTGATCGTCAGCTGTTATTGTTTGGCTGGGCGGCAAAGCATTATGGGAGCTGATCAGGTTTATGATGAAATCCACGTGATAAATAAAGGACCGCTGTAGGTGCAATTTTTTATTTTTTAACAATTAAGTTGGTGCAGCTTATATTTAGTTGTGCTCTATAGTCTGGAAGTTTTGGTATTTCAAATAAAATATTTTTAATGTCATTGTATCAATTAGAAAATAGTTTGAAGGAGTTTGACAAGAAATCAATAAATAGTGTTTTCATCACGATCCCTTTAATACAATTTATTGTATTATATATGTATACATACATTAAAAAATAAAACAACAAAAAAGTATAACACCATTATTCACCATATATATTGTATTATATATGTATACATACATTAAAAATAAAACAACAAAAAATTATAACACCATTATTCACCATATATATTGTGTTTAACATTATATTTATAGCTGACATTTTACAAATACTTTCATTTGTATATGGATTAATGGAAGTTCATTTATATATTATTATTGTTGTAAACTTAATAAGACAATAATATTTATTTGTGTGTTCACAAATGTAATTTTGTTATAAAAGTGAATTATATGTAGCTTTTTTTAATATTTTATTAACCTAATTAAAAAAAAGTTATTCATTTTATCATCATTTCAACAACAGGTTGCACGACTGATGCAACCTTCAGTGATTTGGGTCGGAGAGGCGGAGAAGATGTTCTACAAAAAGGTTCCTAAAGATGAAAAAGAGGTAAAAAAAAAACGGATGAAAATAGAAATTTGTTTCTGAACTCTTGACTAAAGCAGAGATTTATCTCACAGTTGGACCCCAAACGATTGAAGAAAGACATGCCCAAGTCTTTGAAGTTGATCAAAGCGGAGGACCGAGTGCTTGTGATCGGAACCACCAAAGCTCCGGTCGCCGCTGACGTCAAGGCCTTCTGTAAACTCTTCAGCAGGATCCTGCTCATCCCTCGCCCGGACTACGGCTCGCGATACAGTAAGAACATCGTCCTGGAGACGGATTCTTCACGAGAGTTACTGTGATGTTTCCAGTCTTGTGGAAGCAACTCATCGAGAAGCACGGCGGCGAGATCACCAAAGAGCTGGACGTGGGCTCCCTGGCCAAGATCTCGGACGGCTACACCCCGGGTCACATGGTGCACGTCCTCCAGAACATTCTGACCAAGAGCCGGATCCGGCAGCAGGCCAGGAAACCGCTGACCACGGCCGAGTTCATCACCCCGCTGGCCAGGATCGACCCCGTGTTCCAGGCCGAGGAGGAGGCGCTGAAGGTGAGATGGTGCTGGTTGTTTCAGCCTCAGTGGAGTGACGTGTTCTGGTCTTCAGAGCTGGTACACCAAGACGCCGCTGGGGAAGAAGAGGATCAAGGCGGCCTCGGGGAAAGAGGAGCCTCCCAAGGCTGGGAAGAAAGGCAAAAAATAAATGAATGGATCCATCATGACTCGAGGCTCATATGGATGTTGCTTCTCATCACTTTTTGTGTTCAGTACTTATGGTAACATTATTTTAAGATCAAATAATGACATTTTAAATCATCTTTTTATTTTCTGCCTCTTGTTGCAAGAGTTTTTAATCCTGTGTTTTTTCTTTTAAAATAAAATAATGTATTGAAAATCCAACTTGAAGAGGTTTAATGTTATTTGTCAGTTTTATACTTTTAAGCAGTTTTAGTCTCTAACAGAGGTTCTTTTGGTTTATCTCTTGTGTTGTCTCTGGATCAAGGTGATCCGAAGGCCTGAAAACAAATGTGTTTGTGGTATCCATTGTGTTATCTCTTCATCAATGTGACCTAGAGGACAAGAACAAATGTGTTTGTGGTATCCCTTGTGTTATCTCTGGGTTAAAGTGACCCTTAGGCCCGAAATCAAATGTGTTTGTGGTATCCCATGAGTTGTTTCTGGGTCAAGGTGACCCAGAGACCCGAACAAATGTGTTTGTTGTATCCCTTGTGTTGTTTCTGGGTTAAGGTGACCCAGATACCCGAAAACAAATGTGTTTTATGGTATCCCTTGTGTTATCTCTTCATTAATGTGAGCTAGAGGCAAAAAACAAATGGGTTTGTGGTATTCCTTGTGCTATCTACCCATCGAGGTGAAGCGGAGGTCTGAAAACAAATGTGTTTTTGGTATCCTTTGTGTTATCTCTTCAACCGAGAGGCCAAAAACACATGTGTCTGTGGTATCCCATGTGCGATCACTGGGTCAAAGTGAACGACCTCCACCACTGCATATGTATTCATTGAAACCAGGTCACACATTTGCTTTCGGGCCTCTAGGTCACCTTGACCCTGAGATAACACAAGGGATACCAAAAACACATTAGGTTAGGTTAGGTTAATAAATATTTGTATTATTAGGTGTGATATTATGATGCCATCTGTCAATATGATGTCTCTGATACAAGCTCCAAAATAATCTTTCGACGAAGGACAAGAGGTCACATATTAGGGTTGGGTCGTGGTGGTACCAGCCAAAGCACAGATGTCCAGAACTCAATTCTCGAGCTCTTCAGTTCAGGTGTTTCCAGGACATTCAAGAGAGACTCTCCTGCATCTGCCCTTGGACCTCCTCCCAGTTGAACATGCCAGGAAGTCACTTCATCAGGAAGGCAAGACAGACGTACCCTTGAATTTAAATTGTTCTTAACAAAGTTCAGCTTTCGATAAATGTGTATTTGTTCCACGTCAAAATAATAAAAGACCTTAAGCGTATATGAGAGAGAACTCTGTGTAATACACAGTGATGGCCACTAGAGAGCGACAACATCCTGATGTGGATATAACGATTGAAAGAAAACAAGTTAGTAAAGTACACAGTCCGAAGTAAAATTATTTCACAAAGCTTGACTTTATTTAGACATTCCAAGTTACAAGGTCATCCATGAATGTGTTGATAGCCAACGTGAGTAAAACTTCCATTTTAGTTTGAGTAAATATCAAGAGGCTTAGATGGAGGTTCAGCTGTTTTCACTCCTCAGGGTATATTTAACTGGATACTTCGATATTTGTGTAGTATCTGTGGGTCTGTGACTCTATGGGAAGTGTCGGGTCATTGTTGCCCACCAGTCCCCCCCCCCCCCCCGTCTCCCCCTCAGTGACGACAAGTTGTTTTCGGTGTCACGGCGGGACAGATCATGGCTGATCCCTTCGATAGAGTTTCACTGGACTTGGAAGTGCTGGGACGCACATGCAGCTGTCAATCAAACACGGCTCACACAATAATGACTTTGTTGTCTCTGCCCTGAGCTTCAGAGAGATGGTATTATGGAGGTAGTTTTGGTTCTGACGGTCCATAAAAATATAAAAATATAATTGAGCCCTCGACTGTTAAAACAATGTGATGTTGAAGTAAGTTGCTCTCGAGATGATGACCTTTGACCTGTGGCGGTGTTGGAGGTTCCCCGAGGGCTTTAATGCATTTCCATCGCCTTAATTTAAGATGAAGGATATCGAGACACACTTAAGATTTGAACCCAAGATCCTCATAAATCAGACTTTTTTTTGGCTTCTCTCTCCGACTTCACTTCTCACCCGGTTAGACGATTTAAACTTTTTTTTAATTTTTCTGATTTCATACAAGAAAGGATCGACAAATCATTAAAGACAAAGCTATCTTTGCCTCTCATCCTGACAGAGGGGCTATTTTAGAGTTTAGTATGTGGGGAGAGATATGTCAGCTGTCGAGCGGGACCCTCCATCGTAGAAAAAAAGAAAGGCGACAACGGCGTCTGGTTTAGGACGAGCGGAGCAGCTTCTTCTTCTTCCTCTTTTTATTTGTAGAAGAAACGATTTGGACTTAATTTTGGTCATGGTTGGATCTTTTTTTTCAGGGTCTTTGTGTCATCCGTGAACGATGGAGACTTTCAAGGAGGGGGGACTCTTCACAGACGAGCTGAACTAGTTTGAATCAGGTGGTTTTCTTCTCTTTTCTGCTTATTGTTTCAGTTTATTTCCTTTGAAAATGATCGTAAAGTTGATGTCGGTGTGTTTTCACAGCATCTTCAGCAGAACATGAAGATATTTGGTGTTTATTATTGTATTAACCTTTGTGTTGTCTCTGGGTCAAGCTGACCCGGAGGCCAGAAAACAAATGTGTTTGTGGTATCCTCTTGTCACCCATCAGAAACCTCATATTGACAGATGACATCATAATATCAAACCTAATAATACATATTTTTATTAACCTTGTGTTATCTCAGGGTCAAGATGACCCAGAGGCCTGAAAACAATGTGTGACCTCCCTGGTTTCAATAAATACATATCCGGGGGTGGAGGTCGGCCACCCCTTCCCAGACACAACACAAGGGATACAACTAACACAATTTTTTTGGGGACTTCAGGCCACCTTGACCCAGTGACGACACAAGGGATACCACAAACACATTTGTTTCCTGTTCGCCGGGTCTCCTTGACCCGGAGACAACACAAGGGATACCACAAACACGTTTGTTTTTTGGCCCTCAGGCTACTTGACCCAGTGACAACCCAAGGGATACCAGAAACACATTTGTTTTCATGCCTTCGGGTCACATTGACCTTATAATAACACAAGGGATACCACAAACACATTTGTTTTCAGGCTTCCAGATCACATTGACCCTGAGATAACACAAGGTATACCACAAACACGTTTGTTTTCAGGATTTTGGGTCACATTGACCCTGATATAACACAAGGGATACCACAAACACATTTGTTTTCAGTCCTTCGGGTCACATTGACCCTAAGATAACACAAGGTTTACCTCTAAATACAACTTTCTTAAGTTGTTTATGGCCTTTTTCTTTTATTTCTTTGTCCTTAAAAATATTTCTGTCCCCCAAAAAATAAAAAAGTAAATATTTTTTGTTTACGAAAAAGATTTTAAATATTTTATTGACATATTTAGGGAAAGTTCATTTATTCATTACTTTTACTTTGCTTTGTTTTTCCATCATATTTTTGCTCCTCGCTCCCTCTCTCGTGTCTTGACGGCCCCTAACTGTAGTCACAGTTATCAACTGTGGCCCCTGGTCTTGTGTTTCTTGGCTCCTACAGTATCTTCATGAATAATTTATTAAGAATTCAGGAGAAACGGCTTCTATTCTCAGTTGCAACGGAGGAATTCAAAGGGTTCTATATCGGTGGTGCTGAGCTCAGAGCAGCAAGGTGACAGAGATTACTCCGTTCTTCATTACTAAGAGGGTTCTGGAACGTCGTCATCAGGATCCGAACCCGTGCAACCGATGCCGTCGTTGACCTATTTACGAGTCCAGTTCATGTGTGCAGGTCCGATGGGTTGTTGTTCAGCCTGAAAAAAAAAATCAAAGATGGGAGACAATAAAAGCGGAGGAATCGTCGCAGCTGCAAGTAAGTGTTTTGTCTTTCGCTGATGTTTTCCACGAGGCTCAGCTCGTCGCCCTGTCGCCCCCCAGAGAACCGTCTGCAGGTGGTCCGGGGTCTGGAGGACGTGGAGGTGGAGGAGTGCGAGAGCTGCTCCTTCGAGGTGACCCTGAACCTGGCCTACGTGGAGGGCACCTGGGCCCGGGACGGCGTCCGGCTCAAGTCCAGGCCCAACTACCGCATCAGCGCCCACGGGAAGAAGCACGCGCTGATCCTCAGCCGGGTGGCGCTGAAGGACGCCGGCGTGATCTGCTTCCAGGCTGACGACGTCCAGACCTCGGGGCGGCTCGGGGTCAGAGGTGAGACGGTGGAAGACGCTCACACTTTAGATGATTGTGGGCATAACAAACATTAAAATAAATAAAATAATAATTGACTTATCAATGGACAGGTTATTACAACAGATACCACTAGACTTGATAGTACATATGCTGTATATTCAAGTCTTTTTTTGATACAATGTTTCAACTTTAAATTCAGTCTTTTGAAGAAATTCCTGCCATTTTGTTGACACTGAAATACATTACAAAGAGTGCAGGTAGTACTGCTTTATATGGCATAAGGATCTATTTTTTATTCTAACTTTGGACTCGCACCAAAAGCGATCGCTGCACAGTTTTTTTTTTGACACGATTAATTCTCTCGTGTCTCCTGCTCCTCAAATCACGGTTGTCTTCTGTGAAGCTGACAGCAATGCATTGTTGAGATTTTTCATTGACAAAATTAAATTGCTCAAAGAGAAAATCTCTCCCCCTTTGTTTGGAACCCCTAATGTCTCTGAGCCTCTCTCCTCCTCTTGGTCTTCCTTCACTGCTGTATCTTTGGGTGATATTTCGGCACTAGTGAACAAGATGAAACCCTCCTCTTGCTCAGATGACGTCCTTCCTTGTAGGCTTTTTATCAAAGTATTTGATGTAATTGGCCCCTGGGTTACCAATATGGTGAACCTCTCCCTTTCCACAGGGGTTTTTCCCAATGCATTTAAACATGCCATTGTAGAGACTCTGCTCGAAAAGCCAGGCTTAGACCCAACTGACCTCAGTAATTTCAGGCCTATTTCTAAGCTCCCTTTCTTGTCCAAGATCTTGGAGAAGGTGGTGTCTGAGCAGCTGTCTTTGTTCCTGGATCAGAGCGACATCCATGAGAAGTTTCAGTCAGGCTTCCGTAAACATCACTCTACGGAGACAGCTTTGCTGAAGCTGTCCAGTGACATCATGATGTCGGCTGACTCAGGTAAATTCTCTGTTCTGGTTCTCTTGGATCTGTCCTCAGCCTTTGACATGACACAGTTGATCACCAGATCCTGCTGAGAAGACTGAGGGATGAAGTGGGACTGTCTGCGTCTGTGTTAGAATGGTTCTCATCATACCTTTCTGGGCGCAGTTTTAGTGTATCTGCCAATCAAATGAGGTCTGAATCGGCAGATCTGATGTGTGGAGTACCTCAAGGTTCTGTTCTGGGTCCTTGATTGTTTTTGCTGTAATAGATTCCCCTCGGTAAAATCATTCAGAGATTTCCTGATGTTTCTTATCACATTTTTGCTGATGACATCCAGCTCTACTGCTCTTTTGATCCAACTGAGCCCCAGAGGCTGAACAGCTTAGTCAATTGTTTGCTAGAAATCAAACAATGGCTGAGTGAAAACACTCTACAGCAAAATGTGGACAAAACTGAAACTCTGGTGATTGCTCCTGATGATAAGATTCCAGGGTTGAGTCAGTACTTGGGTAACTAAGGTTAGTCTGTCAAACTGAGCCTGAGAAACCTGGGTGTTGTATTTGATAAAGACATGTCTCTTGTTCGACATTGCAGAAAACTGACCAGAAACGGTTTCCTTCAACTGAGAAAAATCTCTAAATTTAGGAAAATGTTGTCGGAACATGATCTGGAGCTTGTAATCCATGCGTTTGTTTCTTCTTGCCTGGACTATTGTAACAGTTTATTTTCATGTCTTAACAAGAAGGATCTTTCTCGTCTGCAGTTGATACAAAACTCTGCAGCGAGAATTTTGACCCGCTCAAGTAGAAGAACTCACATTTCTCCGATCCTTAAAACTCTTCACTGGCTTCAAGTTTCTTTCAGGATCAACTTTAAAATTCTGGTTCTTACTTTCAGATCTATTCATGGTGAGACTCCTCCTTACATCAGTGATCTGATCCAGCCTTACACCCCAGCTCGGGCTCTGAGGTCTGTGGATCAGAATCTACTTATGGTTCCATGCACACGGTTCAGGACCAGAGGAGAGAAATCCTTCCAGACTGTTGCTCCTAAGCTTTGGAACGATCTTCCTCTCCCTCTGTGTTTGATGATCTACTGACTCCTTCAAGAAACATCTTAAGACGTTTTTATTTGTTCAGGCTTTTCCTTGATTTTCTGGAACTCCTGTTGTGTTATCAGTTTTATCTTGACCTTTAAAGTATATACTTTATTGAATATTGTTTTGATTGTTTAAGCGCTTTGTGACCCTGGTCTAGAAAAGCGCTATATAAATAAAATTACTTACTTACTTACTTACTTACTTACAGTCCAAAACAACTCACACGAAAACCCTTTTTAAATACCATTTGGTCTCTTTTTATCCCCTTTATGTCGCAGCACTAAAACGTTTGGACGAGTATCAAACATAAGAGTGTGAAAATGTACAAAATTAACCTCTTTCTGTAGCTTTTTAATTCTTTATAATACTTTATAACCGGTGATTCTTCATTTCGAAATGCCAGTTTCCTGTGTGCTAACATTATTGTGACTAAGAAAGCAGCCCATTGGTTCGTTTTGTAACTGTTGGAGGGGCTCGTCCAATCAGCCTGATCTTCACAAACATCGCTTCTAATTTTTTAATGCGATTTTAATAGTTTGTTTCCAGGCAACTTGTGGAGTTTGTATTTTCTCCCAGTGTTGCGTAGGTTTACTCCGGTTTCCTCCCACAGTCCAGAAACATACAGAGGTTGATTGAGAACTTGGGGGAAATTATCCGTAGGTATGGGTGTTTGTGTGAAAGGTTGTGTGTCTTTGTGTGTCCTGCGACAGATGTCCTGTCCAGGGTGTCCCTCGCCTCTCACCCGAAGAAACTGGGATAGACTCCAGACTTTTGTCTACTTCTGAATGGCAACCTTTCCAGGGTGTCCCTTTTCCTTTTTTTGAATGAATGAAAACAGGCATTTGTAGGAACTTATGTAGGGATTAACCATGAAAGTATATTGATATTCATGAGCCTCACAGATGATCTTTGTTCCGTGTCTCTGCAGCGAGGGACATCCGTATCCTCACACCGCTGGAGGACGTGGACACCATGGAGCGTCAGTCCGTCAGCTTCTTGTGCGAGGTCAACCAGCCGGATGTGGAGGGTCGCTGGTACCGGGACGAGTGTCGGATCAGACCCGGAGACAACATCAAGATCCGGCATCAGGGTGAGACCGTCCTCCGGAGGTTCTTACTGTTCTTACGCCATGATTCACTTATAACTTATTTTTATGAACTATCTTGGTGTAGATGGAGCAGCAGGAATGTCAGCAAAAGACTTCTAAAGCGGTTGCAACTTGACTGCTGCTTAATTGTCTAGTTTGTCATGAAAAACCTACTCAAAGTAAAATGAGTAATTGTGTTGATAAGCACACTACCATTTTTTCTGTTTATTTTTGCAGAGACATATTTTGGTCATTATATAGATTTATTGTTATACATGTTATTTCATGAATCTCCAGATGATCTATAAGAACCAAAAAATAATATTCTAGGGCTGTGTATTGACAAGAATCTGGCGATACGATACGTATCACGATACAGGGGCAGCAATACAATATATTGTGATACTGTAGTATCAAATATATATTTGTAGTGTCGTCGAGTACTTGACTCTGGTGTTGCAGAATTTGCAGACCACATTACTCTTGACGAAGTCTTAACTGTTTTCATTTGTTTTCAAACCAAAATATGTTCAAACATTAGCTTTAAAAGCTGCTGGAGTTACTGTATCCTCTTGTCCTCAGTCATTACAGGGATCTCACAGGTTTTCATTGTTCCTTCAAATTTGGAGGACGTAAAGACTGCAGTCGGTAGTTTAATTGCAACACAAAAAATGAACCAAAAAAATAAAAGCAAAAATTTACATAAAAACAAAGGCCAAAAATTAACACACAATTAAAACAAAAATGAACGCAAAAATGTACAGAGAATTAATACAAAAATGAACATAAAATAAAAACAAAAAAGGAACACAAAATAAAAACAAAAATGAACACAAAATGAACTCAAAATTAAAAAAAAAATGAACACAAAATCAAAACAAAAATGAATGCAGAATAAACACAAAAATGAAAACGAAATCAAATAAAAAAAATGAACACGAAATAAACACAAAATGAAAACATAAATGAACACAAAATGAAAACAAAAATGAACACGAAATAGAAATGAAAACAAAAATGAACACAAAATAAACACAAAATTAAAACATAAATGAACACAAAATGAAAACAAAAATGAACACAAAATGGAAATAGAAATGAACACAAAAATGAACACAAAATAAACACAAAAATCTAAAACAAAGTATTAACAGTGTATCAATACTTCCTCACACATCTAGTATATGTACAAATGTTTGGGTCTCCAGGGTCTGATGTCAAATCACTGCTACTAGTAAATCATGGACTGTTTCTCACACAAATGTTTCTCCTCGTCATCCTTCAGGTAAAACTCACAGTCTGTCCTTCAAGTCGGTGCGACCGGAGAACGCCGGACAGATCCGGTTCACGGCAGAGCGAGTCTCGTCTTATGCTTCGCTCACAGTTGAAGGTGAGAACCTTCTTGTCCTTGAGCCGGAGGAAGACTATCCTGACCGGAGCGATCTGCAACTACAACTGTTAGAATATATAGAATATATTCATGTTAAGTTAGGGATTTTCTTTAAGAAATCAAACGTGTTGTTTGGATGTTGTATTCTGTAATGAATAATAAGATAAAAGTTCAAATATTTAACTTTTTATTTTTTTTTAAATATTTTAATATCATTTAAAGAAATCTTTTTATTTTATTAAAATAAAAAGGTATAAGTTACATTAGCAAGACTCCAATATTTAAGATAATGCTTTGATTTCTTTATTTTATTTAAAATGTATTTTATTTTATTAAATTAATTAGGTAGAAATAACATAATGAAATCATAAATTAAGAATTATTTATTTATTATAACAAAATAATAAAATCAAATAAATAAATAAATTATTGAGACTTATGTATTTAAGATAATGGTCTTATTTCATTAAAATCATAATGTAAAAATTAAATTATTATGACTCATATATATTTAAGATAATGGTTTTAATTTATTAAAATAATAAGATAAAAATTACAATAATGAAACTCAAATATTAAAGATCATAATTTTATTTTAATAAAATAATAAGGTAAAAATTACATTTCTATGACTCATATATGTAAGAGGATGGTTGTATTTTATTAAAAATAATAATGCAAAAGTGACATTACTAAGACTTAAATATTTAGGATAAAGGTTGTATTTTATTAAAATTATAATTTAAAAGGTAAATTATTAAGACTTAAATATTTAAGATAATGGTTTAATAAAATAAGGTCAAAAATACATTATTGAGACTCAAATGTTTGAGATAATGGTTGTATTTTATTAAAATAATAATGTAAATATACTCATGTATTTAAGATAATGTTTGTACTTAAATAAAATAAGGTTAAAAATAAATAATTGAGACTCAAATATTTAAGATAATGGTTGTATTTTATTAAAATAGAGGTTTTAAATGTACATGGAAGAAAAAAAACATTAAATCCATCAGGTTTCTAAAGTTCTGGTTTCACCCTAAAGAGCTTCCGGTCCAGATCCTGCGACCTCTGAGGGTCAAGATCGCCATGTATCGTCACCGGGGTCTGCTGGAGTGCCAGGTGTCTCGCGCCAACGCTCAGGTCAGGTGGTACAAGAACAGGAAGGAGCTCCAGTCCAGCAGGAAGTACCAGCTGATCAGCCAGGACGTGTACCGGCAGCTGACCATCGCCGACGTCTGCTCCTCGGACGAGGACACCTACACCTGCGACGCCGGAGACGACAAGACCTCCTGTCAGCTCCTGGTTGAAGGTTCGACTTCGACCAATACAGTCGGCCATGAGACCCCTGACGCTGACGTGTGTGTGCAGAGCAGGCCATCACCATAGTGACGGGGATGAAGTCGGTGGAGGTGACGGAGCCGGACGCCGCTCTGTTCCAGGTGGAGACCAGCCTGAAGTCCGGGCGACCTCCGCGCTGGACCCTGAACGAGGAGGTCCTGGAGGCCGGCGCGGTGGTCAACATCTACAGGGAGGGCACCGTCCACAGCCTCTGTCTCACCTCCACCGACAGCTCCATGTCCGGCCCCGTCGTCTTCGTGGCCGGCAAGAGTCGCTGCACCGCTCAGCTGAAGGTCAAAGGTCAGTGACTCAGATACAGTCGCTGAAGACGTTTATTGACACAAGAACTAGCAAAACATATTTCATATTTAAGTTATCATAGATTGATAGATGGATGGATGGATGGATGGATGGATGGATGGATATAAAGCCTAATAGCACGAGGAAATAATGATTCCCTGAGTCTATAAGTGTTACATTATGGGAGGAGCAAAGGCCAGAAAGAAAGAAATTCACATGAATGTCCGCATGAATTTTACATAAATTGGATTATTAATTTTTTTAAAGCAATATTTATCTTTAGTTATTAGGTAGTTGTTGTTTTTTATTTAAAGAATGTAAATGTGTTGGTAAGATTCAAGTTCAAATATTGATACTCCTACTTTTACTACTGTGTAATACATTTATTTAAAAAAAAAAAAGCAAGATAGAAGTTACATCATTGAGAGTCAGATATTTAAGATTATGTTTTTTTAACCAAATAATAGAGTAACAATTTAATTAATGAGACTCCTATATTTAAGATAAAGGTTGTACTTTATCTTAAATATAGTAGGTAATTCTATTAACATAATGGTTTCATTTTACTCAAATAACAATGTAAAAGTTGCATTTTTATTACATTTTTCAGGTAAAAGAGACATTATATTAATTTATTAAAATAATAAGGTAGGTAAAGATAGAAGTTAAGATATTGAGACTCCAAATTTTAACGTAATGGATATATTTTATTAAAGTAAAAGGATAGAAATTACATTATTGAGACTAATATATTTAGGTTAAGGTCGCATTTTACAAGTAAATAGTGGCAAAAGTGAAACTAACTGAGTCTCATATTTAAGATAAAGGTTTTATTTTTCTAGTTAAAAATGTATTTTAGATAAAGAATGCATTTTAACAGAGCAATAAGGTAAAAATACATAATTCAGATTAATTTATTTAAGATAATGTGTCAATAATATGAATACATTACTATAAGAATGTGAAAGCTAAATACAAAAATATTTAAAAAAAAATAGTCATGTCAGACTGTCAAAAAAAACTTTAAAAACTCAAGGTAGAAACAACAAAATACACATAAAATTTGAGGTTAAAAGAAAACAAAAATTGGAATATGAAGTAAGCAATTTTTGCTTTTTTAATTCTGGAAAAATGTTAATTTATTTTTCATAAAATCCTGGTTAAATATTCTATATGTTTAAAAATAAATGTAAGGTTCATTAGTGTTTACTAGTGATGTGCTGATGGAGCTTCATGAAGCAGTGTCATGTTGTTTAGAGGTCAGTAGGTGGCGCCATCAGTTTCAAAATGATATTTCATTAGAACAGTTATAAGGAAAAATAATGCAGAGACCGCCATCTAGTGGACTATAAATAATGACACTGTTTCATGAAGCTTCATCAAACCATCAGTAGTATTTCTAGTTTTTCCTTCTCTCCTCCAGAGCGCCCTCTTCAGGTCGTCCAGCATCTAGAGGACGTGGAGGTGAAGGAGAGCAGCTCGGTGACGCTGAGTTGTGCGTTCGCTCCGTCCCCGCGGGTGGTCCGCTGGTTCAAAGGTCGCACGGCCCTGAAGGCGTCCAACAAGTACGGCATGAGGAGGGAGGGGCGGCGAGCGGAGCTGACTGTCCACGGCCTCATCGGGATGGATGCCGGTCAGTACCGCTGCGTGGCCGGGGGCTCGCAGAGCGCCGCGCACCTGAGGGTGGAAGGTGAGTTTGTGTCGAACTTTCAGCAGCAGAGAAAACATGTCTATCAACTTCTTCTTCGCAGTCAAGACGCTGAAGTTCGTCAAACACCTGGAGCCCGTGGAGATGGAGGAGGACGGCGTCGCCAAGTTCTCCTGCGAGCTCAACTACGTGGTCCCCAACGTGGAGTGGCTCCTGAACAGCGTGCGGCTCTACTGCGACGCCTTCAACAAGATCCAGCTCATGGGCACCATGCACAGCCTGAGCGTGAAGAAGCTGCGCCCTCAGAACAGCACGGTCACCTTCAAGGCGGGACTCCTGAACGAGACCACGTGTCTGAAGGTCAAAGGTGAGCGCGTTGGATCTGGTACGTGGTCGGTTGTTAACTGAGGCGTCGGTTTTCCCAGAGCGCCCCGCCGTCTTCCTGCGGCCTCTGGAGGACGTGTCCGGGGAAGAGCAGGGCGAGGTCTGCCTGCAGTGCGAGACCTCCAAGGAGTCGGTGACCCCCGTGTGGAGGAAGGACGGTCAGGTCCTGATGGCCGACGACAGGCGTGAGATGTGTCAGTTTGGGCGGCGCGTGGCTCTGATCCTCCGCGGGCTGAGCAAGGACGACGCCGGACATTACACCTGCGACCTTGGGACCAGTCAGACCAAGGCCAAGGTTTCCGTCCATGGTAGGTGTAGGTCCACGTAGAAGACACACGACTTCCTTACAATCTTTCCTTCCAGATCTTCACATCAGCATCTTGCATCGTTTGAAGACCACCACCGTGATGGAAGGAGAGACCTGCTTCTTCGAGTGTCTTCTCTCTCATGAGCTGAGCGACGGCGCCTCCTGGACCATCAACGGTCAGACCGTGGATCCCGACGGTCGTGTCCAGATGGTCAACAACGGGCGTAAATACCAGCTCAGCGTTAAAGACGCTTCGCTGTCGGACGCCGGGGAAGTGGTCTTCAGCATCAAAGAGCTGAGCTGCAGGACGATGCTGTTTGTCAAAGGTTTGAGTCATCAACGTTCATTATGAGCTACTGTTGACACTGTTTCCCTGTATGGGTGATGTGTGTCTAATATGTTTCTGTGTTGTAGTAGTATTTGTTTCTGTATGTTTTTGTTACTGTGTTGTGGAGGTTTTGTTTCTGTGTTATGAGAATGTATGTGGGTTTTTTCTTTATGCGTAGTTGTTGTGGGTTGTATTTGGATAGTGTGTATTTCTGTTCACATTTTGTGTTGGGGTGGTCCTTATGTGTGTTTTTTTATGTGTGTTGTGGTATGTTTCTTTGTTGTGGTGGTGTGTATTTCTGTTTTCTGTTCACATTTTTAGTTTTCTGTTGGAGTTGTGTGTATCTGTGTTTTTATGTGTGTGACAGTGTATGTGTTGTGGTGGGTTAATGTGTTGTGGTGGCGTATTTATATGTTGTGGTGGTGTGTTTACATTATGTTTTCTGGTGTTGTGTGTTTTGGTGGGGTGTCTACAGTATATGTTGTGGTTTTATGTTTCTGTGGTGATTTTCTGTAATTTAGTGGTGTGTGCATATGTTGGTGGTGTATGTGTATGTGTTGTGTTTATGTGTTATGGTGGTGTGTTTATAACAATCTTTAAATACAAATAAAGAATTCATGAGTGAGGTCAGGTCCACAGGAAGTGTAAGGTCCACAGGAAGTGTAAGATCAACAGGAAGTGTAAGATCAACAGGAAGTGTAAGGTCCACAGGAAGTGTAAGGTCTACAGGAAGTGTAGGATCCACAGGAAGTGTAAGGTCCACAGGAAGTGTAAGATCGACAGGAAGTGTAAGATCAACAGGAAGTGTAAGGTCCACAGGAAGTGTAAGATCGACAGGAAGTGTAAGGTTGACAGGAAGTGTAAGGTCCACAGGAAGTGTAAGATCGACAGGAAGTGTAAGGTTGACAGGAAGTGTAAGGTTTACAGTAAGTGTATGGTCAACAGGAAGTGTAAGGTTCACAGGAAGTGTAAGGTCAACAGGAAGTCTAAGGTCCACAGAAAGTGTAAGGTCGACAGGAAGTGTAAGATTAACAGAAGGTGTAAGATCAACAGGAAGTGTAAGGTTGACAGGAAGTGTAAGGTTTACAGTAAGTGTAAGGTTCACAGTAAGTGTATGGTCAACAGGAAGTGTAAGATCGACAGGAAGTGTAAGATCAACAGGAAGTGTAAGGTTTACAGTAAGTGTATGGTAAACAGGAAGTGTAAGGTTCACAGGAAGTGTAAGGTCAACAGGAAGTCTAAGGTCCACAGGAAGTGTAAGGTCAACAGGAAGTCTAAGGTCCACAGAAAGTGTAAGGTCGACAGGAAGTGTAAGATTAACAGAAGGTGTAAGATCAACAGGAAGTGTAAGGTTGACAGGAAGTGTAAGGTTTACAGCAAGTGTAAGGTTTACAGTAAGTGTATGGTCAACAGGAAGTGTAAGGTTCACAGGAAGTGTAAGGTCAACAGGAAGTCTAAGGTCCACAGGAAGGGTAAGGTCAACAGGAAGTCTAAGGTCCACAGAAAGTGTAAGGTCGACAGGAAGTGTAAGATTAACAGAAGGTGTAAGATCAACAGGAAGTGTAAGGTTGACAGGAAGTGTAAGGTTTACAGTAAGTGTAAGGTTCACAGTAAGTGTATGGTCAACAGGAAGTGTAAGATCGACAGGAAGTGTAAGATCAACAGGAAGTGTAAGGTTTACAGTAAGTGTATGGTCAACAGGAAGTGTAAGGTTCACAGGAAGTGTAAGATCGACAGGAAGTGTAAGATCAACAGCAAGTGTAAGGTTTACAGTAAGTGTATGGTCAACAGGAAGTGTAAGGTTCACAGGAAGTGTAAGATCGACTGGAAGTGTAAGGTCAACAGGAAGTGTAAGGTCGACAGGAAGTGTAAGATTAACAGAAGGTGTAAGATCAACAGGAAGTGTAAGGTTCACAGTAAGTGTATGGTCAACAGGAAGTGTAAGGTTCACAGGAAGTGTAAGGTCAACAGGAAGTCTAAGGTCCACAGAAATTGTAAGGTCGACAGGAAGTGTAAGATTAACAGAAGGTGTAAGATCAACAGGAAGTGTAAGGTCCACAGAAAGTGTAAGGTCCACAGGAAGTGTAAGGTTTACAGTAAGTGTAAGGTTCACAGTAAGTGTATGGTCAACAGGAAGTGTAAGGTTCACAGGAAGTGTAAGGTCAACAGGAAGTCTAAGGTCCACAGAAAGTGTAAGGTCGACAGGAAGTGTAAGATTAACAGAAGGTGTACGATCAACAGGAAGTGTAAGGTTGACAGGAAGTGTAAGGTTTACAGTAAGTGTATGGTCAACAGGAAGTGTAAGGTTCACAGGAAGTGTAAGGTCAACAGGAAGTGTAAGGTCCACAGAAAGTGTAAGGTCGACAGGAAGTGTAAGATTAACAGAAGGTGTAAGATCAACAGGAAGTGTAAGGTCCACAGAAAGTGTAAGGTCCACAGGAAGTGTAAGGTTTAGAGTAAGTGTAAGGTTCACAGGAAGTGTAAGGTTCACAGGAAGTGTAAGGTCAACAGGAAGTCTAAGGTCCACAGAAAGTGTAAGGTCGACAGGAAGTGTAAGATTAACAGAAAGTGTAAGATCAAGAGGAAGTGTAAGGTTGACAGAAATGTAAGGTCCACAGGAAGTGTAAGATCGACAGGAAGTGTAAGATCAACAGGAAGTGTAAGGTTGACAGGAAGTGTAAGGTTTACAGTAAGTGTATGGTCAACAGGAAGTGTAAGGTTTACAGTAAGTGTATGGTCAACAGGAAGTGTAAGGTCCACAGGAAGTGTAAGGTCGACAGGAAGTGTAAGATCAACAGGAAGTTTAAGATCAACAGGAAGTGTAAGGTTGACAGAAAGTTTAAGGTCCAAAGGAAGTGTAAGGTTGACAGGAAGTGTAAGATCAACAGGAAGTGTAAGGTAAATAGAAAGTGTAAGGTTGACAGGAAGTTTAAGATCAACAGGAAGTGTAAGGTTGACAGAAAGTGTAAGTTCCACAAGAAGTGTAAGGTGTCCAAACTCTGTGTTGTTCCTTCAGAGCGGCCGCTTCACATCTTCCGAGACCTGCTGAACGTCAAGGCCGTGCCCGGTGAGGACGCAGAGCTCAGCTGTGAGATCACCAAACCCGAGGTCACCATCCACTGGCTGAAGAACGGCCGCCTGCTCCGAGCCAGCCCGAAGTACGAGATGAGCGTGGAGAAGAACTCGGCGCGCCTGCTGGTCCGGAGCACCACGGTCAGAGACTCGGGGGAGTACTGCTGCGAGGCCGACGGTATCGCCACCCGGGCCAAGCTGGAAGTCAGAGGTCAGGACTTTTCTTCTCGTGGTGATGTGTTTTATTTTTTAAGTCGTCCGTGACCTTCCAGAGCTGCAGCACACCTTCGCCCGCGACCTCAGGGAGACCCAGGCCGAGGAGAAGAGCCGAGTGACCCTGGAGTGCGAGACCCGCCTGCCCGCCAAGAAGGTCACGTGGCTGAAGGGCATGATGGAGCTGAGGTCGGGACGGAAGTACGTCTTGAGGCAGAAGGGCGTGGTCCTGTCTCTGAGCATCGCCTGTGTGGAGCGCTCGGACCAGGACCTGTACACGTGTGACGTGGGCACCATGCAGAGCAGAGCCCAGCTGACCGTCAGGGGTGAGAACTCTGATAGTAATACACAATTATTTAACAAAACAAACAGATGAACACTATTCTCAAACATATGGAACAATTCTTTATTTAAAATGTGTTGATTTCTTAAGACAGAATTGTTCTTTTGAATGATTTAATTCAATAATTTGTTTATATTAAAGGTTAAATGTGTATTTATCTAACAGATTAAAAAATATTTATTAAAGGTTGAATTTTGTATAGTTAAATTCAATATTTACTTATTAACACATAACACATTATATGTAATATTTATTATATTGTGTGCAGGTTAATTTGTTTAATTTTCTTTTAATAATAATTACATTTTAAATCTGAAATTATTGCAAAAAAATGCATATATAAAAATAAACTTTTTAATACATGGCCCTTTAAATTCAATACAAAAACTGTCGTACGATGGTGCCAGCATTAATATATTATTATTAATTACAAAAATAATGCTTAAAAGTTTTAATTTGTAGCATTTTAAATTCACAAAAAAATGTGGTTTAATACTGGCAACATAATAAGAAATTAAATTTTTTTAATGCCATTATTTTTACCCTTGTGTTATCTCTGGATCAAGGTGACCCAATGCCCCCAAAACAAATGTGTTTTTGGTATCCTTTGTAATATCCCTGGATCAAGGTGACTTGGATCAAGGTGACCTGAAACAAATGCGTTTGTGGTATCCCTTGTGTTATTCCCTGGGTCAAGGTGACCCGTAGGCCCCAAAACAAATATGTTTGTGCTATCCCTTGTGTTGCCTTCAAACTTTCAACACTTGTTAAATTCAACTATTCAATACTATAATGGGACTGATATTCTTTCACAAAAAAAGAGAGGAGAAAACTTTCACCCACTCGTGTGGTGCGTTCAATAACGAAAGGCAAAATGAAGTCCATAAAGAAAACTGAATGCTTACTGAATAAAAGTAAAGTTGTTAAGTTACTTTTCAGTCCAATTCAGGAAGTTCCTGCTCACTCTTGATTCATGTTAAATCAATATTTCAGGTTTCTTCTTCTTTTTTAATGTCAAAGTATGATCATGTATAAAAGGTTCTAATGCATTTAAAAAGTGTATTTTGTATTTATTATTCATTTACATTTTCACATAACACTCATTTACTTTGTCCCTCCTTTTTGTTTATAATGTTTTAAGTATATATTAATCCCTCAAAATAGTTAGTTAGTTAGTTAGTTAGTTAGTTAGTTACTTCAAAGTTAGTTGAAGAAGTGTTTAAAAAAAACTTGTATATGCAATAATAAAATTGCAGCTTATTTATCTTAATAAATGTCACGGCCTAATGACGAATGTCCTTTTTTATAAGGATTTTCTGGTCTTTGTTTTTTGCTCGACGGCCCCCTGGTCTATAAGGTCATACAAAGTGTTGATAATAAGTTGTATTACTGAAATGTAAGAGAAAGTTTTCATCCATTGACAGGTTTCTTACTTAACAGTCAGAGAAACGAGTAAAATAATCTCTAACATGTGACACATGTTCCAGGTCAGAAGGTGCTGATCCTGGATGAGTTGGAGGACGTGGAGTGCCTGGAGGACGACACGGTCACCTTCCGGTGCCGCATCTGTCCGAGCGACTTCCTGGCCGTCAAGTGGTACCTGGACGAGACTCTGCTCTACACCAACCGGCTCAACGAGATCCAGGTGGTGGCGGGGGGATACCACACCCTCACGTTCCGGCAGCTGGCCCGCAAAGACACCGGAACCATCTCCTTCTCGGCGGGCGACAAGCGCTCGTACGCGTCTCTGCTGGTCCGAGGTAGGACCTCTTTTCTGGGTTCAGTCACAGGATCAGTTATGGTATGTCTCGTCTAGAGAGACGCCCGACCATCTGTAGGCCGCTGGAGGACTGTGAGGCCATCGAGGGCGGCGGTCTGGTCCTGTCCTGCGAGACCTCCAAGCCGTGCCACATCCTGTGGTACAAAGATGGCTGCCTGATGTGGCACTCCTCCAGATACATGGCCACGCGTTCGGGCTGCGAGGCGAGACTCAACATCCGGGAGGTCTCCAGCTGCGACGCCGGGGTGTACGAGTGCAGCGCCGGGTCCGTGACCACGAGAGCCGTCGTCACCGTCAAAGGTCTGACTCAGAATTCTTCCTTCTGGATTCCTTTTTTTTTTTAAAAGACTTGTTCTTCTCAAGCTATCCCTGCCGAGTTCATCCGCCCTCTGGCGCCCCTGGAGGCCAACGAAGGTGAGACGGTGACCCTCGGCTGCGAGTTCTCCCTGCCGGGCGTCGTCGTCCACTGGAGGAAAGGTCGCGAGGGTCTCAGGCAGGGAGACAAGTTCGTGATGAGACAGAAGAAGACGGTCAACTCGCTCACCATCAAGTACCTCAGACCGGAGGATTCTGGAGAGTACAGCTGCCAGTGCCGCGACCACCTCACGTCTGCAGGCCTGAAGGTCCAAGGTAGGAGCTCCTGGTTCATGTTCCTGACTGATAGATGATTGTATCAAAACTTTATACAATACTTTTAACTACTTATTGTTATATTTTTATTATTGTATGCACTTTTACTAATAACTCAAAAACAAAGTCAATAAAGTTCTAAAATGAGTTTTCTTTTTAATAATTAGAAAATAAAATCTAATATAAATATGATTTATTTTCCAATTTAGGATGAAATTAATATATCTTCATATAAGGTTTGTGCTTAGAAAAGTCACAATTGTGTTAATATACACTTAAGTTCAATATTCTAATAATTAAATCATAATAATTACAGTTTATAAAACATATATTCAATATAAAAATGTCGTACAATAGTAGCAACATCAATTATTTGTTTTAATAATCTAATTACGATAATTAAATGATTTGATAATAAATGATTTAGAAATTTAAATTCATTCGGTCACATCTGTAATTGTAATAATAATAGTTGAAAATGGTGAAGAAATGCAAGTCCTCTATGATGATGAAAACGACAACATCAATAATATTAATACATTTATATCTTCATTTGATCATAATGGGTTAGCTCTGAAAAATATGTCTTCAATAGTCTTTTGTTACCATTTCAGTAGAATTTCGTTTTACTTTATATAATTATTTTTTAATTAAATTTTTTCAATTATTTATATGGGTCTTAGATTAATTTCTTTCTATTTTTAATACACATTTATAACATTATTATTAAGTCATTCTGTTAAGTATTATAATAATTATTTCCTCTGTTATTGTGAAAATAACCTGTTTATTTCACAAAAGATTACCAAATACTTTATATAATTATAAATTATGCATGTTAAACAATATTTGTTTTTCTTTTTTGTGTGTAAAATGTTCCCTTTTTTTGTTTCAAAACCTTATATATAAGTGTATATTATCGTTTTGTGTTTTAATAAATTGCAACATGTAAATAAAATAATTAAAAAATCATGTTTTTAGGATGAAATCAATACTGTACATCGTTGGTACCATAGATTTGTGAATTGAAAAAAAAGTTAAGTCAGGAATGATTGATACACTTAATATTTATACCATTATCTGACGACAACAATAATAATAATAAGTTGTTAACCATTAAAACAAATAAATGTATCACAGTTCTAAAATGAAATTCTTTCCCTGCAGCTGTTCCGATAACATTCAAGCAGCAGTTGAAGAACGTTCTAGCAGAGGAAGGGAGCAGCGTCATTCTTCGATGTGAGCTTTCCAAACCTGGAATTCCAGTGGAATGGAGGAAGGGGAACGAGCTTCTGCGGAACGGGGTTAAATACCAGATCAGGAAGATGGAGACGACCATGGAGCTGCTGATATGGAAGCCTGTGTCGGGAGACAGTGGGATTTACTGCTGCGCGTGTGCCGATCAAATCACATCTGCTATCGTCAAAATCACAAGTACGTACATTAGTTTGGTTCAGTTTAAAATGTTCCATTTAAAGTTAAAATATATATTTTTTTATTTAATCATATATGTCAGGATCAGAAGACAACGCATTAAAAATGATATATGATCAAATAAAATTAATTTTATTTTCAACTGTAACAAAACACGCTACTAAAAGAAATCAAATCTTAAAAAATCCAGATTAATAGAAAAAAAGGAGGAAGTACAGAAAACTAGATGCGTGAACCGCTAAACCAAAATTATAAATAGAAAGTCAATGAACAAAATAAAAATCACCAAAACAGAGTAACTAAAAGCGCTGACAAACAAGAACCAGAAAAGGTCAAAAGAGTCTCGCTTCGGCTTGTCTTTTTCCACTTATCTGGGTTCGGGTTACAGGGCAGCAGCTTTAGCAGGGAGGCCCAGACTTCCCTCACCTCAGCTGAAAGAGTCTAGAAAATCAAAAATCCAATATTATTTAACGAATGATGGAACGACAGAAAGTCAGTCATACCAGTCAGAACAGTAAAACGAGCTGACGCTGATCCACGTAAAGTCCTGCGTATGAGATGGGTTGGATGATTGGCAGGGATCCCTGCCAGCCGTGCCATATAAGGGAGACCCTGAAACACCGCCTGGAACAACCACCGACATCTGCCAATAACACGAGGGAAAACAATGGACAAGACAGGAAATGCCTTGAACGTCATTAGAGGGAATCGTCACAGAATTGGGTCATACAGAGAAAATACCTGCAATAAAATTGTTGTTATTTCTTTAATAATGGAACTGTGTTGCGTTAATAGATATAGAAAGATATATTAATCAGTTATTAAGTACATTTTGTAACTGGAATGTTTTTTTTAATTGCTTCAAGTAGATTTTAGTAAAGGTACTTTGAATATAGAGGGTCAAGATCCTGCTTGTATCACAATCATGATGGAGATACAATAAAATGTCAGGCTCTGGACAAATCAACAATAGATATTATTAATGCTTAAAAATGAAATTGAATAGAAATGATTGAAACAACGTAGGGGGATAAGATTGGGTTCAAATATTCTTATGGGTTTGTATAAAGGACTTATGAAGGTCAACACGTTCATCTGTGCTTTTCTTGTCGTTTTATTCTTGTGAACTCATCCTCAGGTCTTCCAGTCACCTTCAAACAAAAGCTGAGGAACGTGACAATGGAGGAGGGCAACACGGCAACACTCCGCTGTGAGCTCTCCAAACCCAGTCACCAGGTGGAGTGGAGGAAGAGGGGAAACGAACTCATCGAGAACGGAGACAAATATCAGATCAGGCAGAGAGAGACGCTGATCGAGTTGAGGATCTTCGACGTGACGCCGGACGACAGCGACATCTACACCTGCATCTGTGGAGGTCTAGAGACGACGGCGACGCTGACCGTGAACGGTAGAACCCACAAACCTTCAACAATAACCACCTTCTGTTGACAATGGAATGATGATATGATTTTAATGTTTCTCTCGCAGCCATCCCCATCACCTTCAAACAAAAGCTGAAGAACGTCCAGACGGAGGAAGGAAACAACGTCTCGCTCTGCTGCGAGATCTCTAAGGCCGGCGTTCCCGTGGAGTGGAGACTTGCTGGAGAGCCGCTGGAGAACGGGGAGAAGATCCAGATCAAGCAGAGGGGGTCGGTTCTAGAGCTGACCATCAGAGACGCAGAACCCGAGGACAGTGGAGTTTACACGTGTGTGTGCAGAGAGCAGAAGACCAAGGCCACTGTCAAAGTCCTCGGTGAGGGAGTCTCTTGTGAAGTCACTTTTCTTTAACTTTAATTTTTCATTTCGACATTCAAAATATGAAGTTTTTTCTGGCTTTTGCATACAATCTAATTGTAAATAGTTGAAATTATAAAGCAAAAACTTCATTTAAACTTTAACTTTATTTAAATATAATTAGTAACTTGTCAAATGAAAATCTGGAATTCTATTTTTTGTAGTCGTGTTTATTAATTGGAAGACATGGCATGAGACACCAAACCCCAATGAACTAATAAAGTTAGAAATAAGTCAAATATGTTCTTTTATTTTTAACATTATTTTATATTGTGAAAAACTGAACTTAAAGATCACACACAGAAAAAGTAATTAGTAATAACAAATAAAATACAGTAAAACAAGTGAAAAAATTACATACCTGAATTGAAAATACATAAATAAATGAAAGTAAAATTTTAAATAATAGGTGGTTGGAGAGAGATTTGATACAACCATATGATAGAGATTTACAAAAACATACATACTTGGCAAAACTAGTCTAAGTGTATTTCAAGAGATTCAAAATTACAAATTAAACTTTGCCTTTTTCAATCATTTTCATTGAATGCTTAGTTTTTTCTCATTTCAAAAAGAAAACACAAATATATTGGTTTATTTTTGTTCAACAAAATTGGACATTAATCATATATAACATAATTTCACAAATTAGTAATATTCAATTTTTTTCTTATGAAGGGGAAAATGTCTAGAATGATTTTATGGAAAATAAAAATCTTAACAGTACCTTCTGCATTTAATTAATTTTTCTTTTAGCTTAATTCTCTTTAAGGTCTTTTGTAACTATATAGTGATAAGTTGTCTTCTGCCTTCTGTGTGCAGTGACTCTACTTCCACCTGCTGAGCTCATTGATTCACAAATGCTGACAAGGAGAACCACTTATAAAGAAAACATACATTTAATGACAATTTGGATAAAAATGTTTTACTTGGCAGATCTATTTACAACTTTTTTAAAACTATTTTGTTCCACATTAAACCTGGGCGGGCTGGATATTATCCTTGAGTTTGAAATACGTGTTACTTAATGTTTACTCGCAAAATAATGACAATCTTTGATTGACACCTGTCACAGCTGGCGCCTAGTTTTGACTAGTTTAACACTTAAATAAAATGAATGAAGGACAAATTCTTGGTACTTTCTCAGCTCAACTTCGACAAAAAAAATACTGAATTTGAAACATTGTTATATAATAATAATAGCTAGTGTTGACATGCTATATTATTAGCATGCATCCATTTGCTCATAAATATCCACTTTTACTCAAGGGTTTAAACTTTTTAGAATGCCATGCAGGTTTAGTACTGACTGCAGCTTTTCCTGAGAGACAAGCGTTGATGGTGTACAACCTTCTCTGCAGCAATTCCTGCCACGTTCAGAGTGGGTTTGAAGAACCAGGAGGTGGAAGAAGGAAAAGTGGTCACGCTACAGTGTGAGCTGTCCAAGGGAGTCTCAGTGCTGCAGTGGCAGAGGGACGGACGGCTGCTGTCCGAGGAGGTTTCTTCAGGAAAGTACAAGATCACTCTCGGAGGCAAGACTGCTCAGATGAGCATCGTGAACCTTCAACCAGAGGACGCGGGAAGATACAGCTGCATCATGGGAGACGAGAGAACAACGGCGGAGGTCAAAGTAAAAGGTGAGTTGAAAAGAAAAAAGAAAACTTCTTTCGTCTTATTTTAAGCCTTAATCTGTTTGCAACAGCTCTTCCCATCGCGTTCAAGAGAGGACTCAAGTCTCTGGTCATCAAGGAAGGAAACAGCGGCGTCTTCTGCTGTGAACTTTCCAAACCAGGAGCTCCTGTGACCTGGACAAAAGGCAGGAGCCCCGTGAAGCCTGGAGGCAAATATGAGCTGAGGCAAGAAGGACCTTATACTAAACTTGTCATCAACAACGTGGAAGAGGGCGACGCTGGGAAGTACACCTGCAGGACTCAAGACAGCCAGTCCACGGCTGAGCTCACAGTTCAAGGTAACTCAGACTTCCCTTGAAAATGAGGCTTAATCACAACTAGTGATTGTTGTTTGACAAAAATAAAGTTGTTAACATGTTCTTAGCTAGTACTCATGTAGAGACACGAGTCATCGGCGTATACGGTGTACGTTCACTGTAATATGATTCATTTCATGCCAAATAAATAATAATAATATTATAAAAACAAGGGCATGTTACATTTTTGCTTATGTCCATTTAAATGTGCAATAGATAGATATTTTCATTTATCTCCGGAATAGTGAGTTAAGTCAAAATAAGTAAATGACATAAAACGGCTTTTTACAGATTTTCTTTCTTTTTTAGAGACTTTTATTTTGAGAGGTAGGATTTATTTTCACAGAAACATTTTGACAGTGCTGATTTGAATTGATATAATCAATTAAAGTTGACTAAAACATCTCATGTAGCATCCCATCATGAGAATGAGTAGATGCGTTCGACTTAACTACGACTTCTTTATTAGCCTTTTTAACCGATAGGATGCTATTAAACGTTTGGAAACACTTTCCTTCATCAGGATTGCCCCCCAGTTTCAAGTTGCCGCTTGTCAACCAGGAGGTGACGGAAGGCAACAGTGTGTTTCTCCACTGCGAGCTCAACAAACCGGCTCCGTCGGTGGAGTGGAGACGAGGATCGGTGCCGCTGAGGACCGGAGAAAAGTTCCAGATGAGGAAAAAGGAGCTGCAGGTGGAGATGAAGATTGTGGAGGCCGCTCTAGAAGATGCTGGAGAATACAGTTGCTTGTGTGGTGAACAAAAGACCACAGCAAAGGTGCTGGTGAATGGTGAGTTTTGCAACGTTAGTCACTTTAGTTTAGAGAGAGTCGAGCTGTTGAACAGAACCTTGGTTAATACTGGTCTGTATTAACATGGCTCTCCTGGGATAAGAACCCAAACCAGCCTATAGAAATGTTACTGGTGTCATTAAAATGATTTCTGAATTACGTGTCTAATATACATTTAATTTATGATCACATGTTTATTTTTATTCACTTATAAAAACTATTTAAAGCCATTTCAATTCATCCTCATAGCACTATTAGATCATTATTCAATTAATACTTAATATTTCCATGTTGCATCTATTAATTTGTTTTCTACATAAATGTTTTATATTTTTAGTTTTTTTATGGTACACACTGTTGATGTTTTTTAACAGTGCCTTTGTTAATAATGTGTTATTTATATAAAATTAAATGTCCTTTGTATTACTGTACGCAGACGTGGACTTCTTTAAATGAATGTATGATCCAGCATATTATTTAAAAAACAAACATATTTCAATAATTCACTTTTATATACTGGACTTTCTCTTTTTACCAAATAATTGAATGTATTCATTTCTTAAAATAAGCTCAATACCACAACATTTTAACATTAGATTGTCTCAAAAAGCATGAATACCATGTCCACAAGAGTTGATTGGGTAGATCCAAAAAGTCCAAAATTCCAAGAAGTATCTGGGAACAAACAACTGGTGGCAACTTGGAGGTGAAGGCAAACAACTAGAGAAAACTGAAGCTCAAAGAAACACATTTTGTCACAACATGATACAGGAAGTTTCTATCAATTGTAAAACATGCAGGAAGTAAAACCGTTCAGGAGAGTAAACACAGAGAATGCAGGTCATAATGTTATGGTTTATTATCTGTAATCCAGTGATCAGTGAGGTTCAATCTTCTTTTAGAGCGACCCATCAAATTTGTCCAAGAGCTGAAGAACGTTCAGGTCCAGGAGGGAAATGGAGTGACTCTCTGCTCCCAGCTCTCCAAACCTGGGTTCATGGTCAAGTGGCTGAAGGCAGAGAAGGGGTTGACCAACGGTGAGAAGTTCCAGATGAAGCAGAGCGGCTGCAACGTGGAACTTCTCATTCGGAAGAGCCAGCCTGAAGACAGCGGCATCTACAGCTGCATCTGTGAGGATGTGAAAACATCTGCCACCATAATCATCACTGGTTAGTTTTCCAGTCCAGATGCTGATTTCACACGTCTCATCGTGACTCTCACTTCTCAGGAATTCCACTGACGTTCAAGCAGAAGCTGAAGAACATGGAGGCGGTTGAGGAAGGGAGTATGACGCTGCACTGTGAGCTGTCCAAAGCAGGAGCTCAGGTCCAGTGGAGCAAAGATGCTCAGCTTCTGAAGCAGGGAGGAAGATACCAGATGAAGCAGGAGGGCAGAGTCTGTGAGATGCTGATCAATGATCTGACCTTGAAGGATGCTGGAGAATACAGTTGCTTCGTTGGTACCACTGAAACATCTGCAGACGTCAAGATAAGAGGTACTTGATCGTGGATGGATGGATTATGGACGAATGGTTGCAGGGATGGATGATGGATGGTTGAGGAATAGATGAATGGATGAGGGATGGATGATGGATGGATTAATGGATGATGGATGAAGGGATGTATGATGGATGTATGGGTGGATGGATGGATGGATGGATGAATGGATAGATCAATAAAGGTTGGATGGTTGATATATGGATGGATGGATGAAGTGATGGATGATGGATGGTTGAGGAATGGATGAGGGATGGATGATGGATGGATGGATGGATGATGGATGAAGGGATGTATGATGGAATGATGGGTGGATGGATGGATGATGGATGGATTAATGGATGATGGATGAGGAATGGATGAGGGATGGATGATGGATGGATGGATGATGGATGAAGGGATGTATGATGGATGGATGGGTGGATGGATGGTTGAGGGAGGGATGATGGATGGATTAATGGATGATGGATGAAGGGATGGATGATGGATGGATGATTGACGAAGGGATGATGGATGGATGAATGGGTGATGAATGAAGGGATGAATGGATGAATGGATAGATAAATGGAGGGTGTATGGTTGATATAGGGATGGATGGATGGATGAAGTGATGGAGAGAGGGATTAATGGATGATGGATGGATGGATGGATGGATGGATGGATGGATGGATGGATGGATGGATGGATGGATTGACATATAGATGAATAGATAGATAGCTGGATGGATGGATGGATTGACATATAGATGAAGGGACAGATAAATGGAAAGACAGATCGGTGGATGGATAAATAAATGGATGGAGGGATGAATGTCTATGACAAGTGTTTATTGATGCAATCATGTGCTTTTATTTTATTGTAGAACTTCCTGTAACGTTCAACCAAGAGGTCAACAGTTTGGAGGTGAAGGAGGGCGACTCAGCAGTCTTCTCCTGTGAGATCTCCAAACCCGGAGCGCCCGTGGACTGGAGGAAGGGGAGGGTGGTCCTCAAGCCTGGTTACAAGTACGAGATGAAGCAGGAAGCACAACAGGCGACCCTCATCATCAACAATGTGGAAGAGAACGATGGCGGGAAGTACACCTGCAAGACCAGGGACTGCCAGTCCTCGGCCGAGCTGACTGTCAAGGGTGAGAAGTGTGTGTCAGCAAGAATCTGGTGTTTCATGATACAGGTGCAACGATACAATGTATCGTGATACTGTAGTAGCAAGAATATATTTGTACTTGACTCTGGCTGTAACTACTTTCATTTGTTTTGAAACCAAAATATGTCCAAACATCAACTTTAAAAGCCCAGTCATAGTCGGAGATCTCACATGATTTTATGGCTACGTTTGAGGACTGCTGCCATCTAGTGGTTACAACACTCAAATTAAGAAACACTTGTATATTAAGAAACACTTGTAAATTACAAAAACATAAAAAAAACCGAATTATTTTACTTTATACACTCTTCATTGAACTATAAACCAAAAAAAGAACTATGATAAATAATAAAATAAAGATAAAATAAAATAAGACTTGGAAAAGAAAAAATGAAAAAAGATAAGATTCCAATAAAAATATGAAAAAAATGTATTTGAGAAATCGATACAGTGTAGTTGAATATTGATATGGTAATGTGTAACAAAAAAGCTCTGAATATTTAAGTATATATTTCTTTATATTTTCTTACACCTCTACAAAATATTATAGTTTTTTTTCCAATAAACCATCCTTTATTATGTTTGAACTGATGCACATTATTTTCTCGTCTTCATCAACAGCTCCTCCCATCACCTTCAAAACCAAAGTGAGGAACCAGCAGGTGGAGGAGGAAGCCACGGTGACGTTGACTTGCGAGTTGTCCAAGCCGGGCCTGAGTGCGGAGTGGAGGAAAGGCGAGGAGGTTCTCAAGAACAACTTCAAGTATCAAATGAAAAACCGAAGCGGCATGTTGGAGTTGATCATCAAGAGCTGTCAGGTGGACGACAGCGGACCTTACAGCTGCGTCTACGGTGATGTCAAGACTTCCGCCGTCGTTACCGTGAAACGTGAGCAGAGAAAACCAACGCACGATCATGTCGAAAATCCATTCAACTTCTTTTCCACCCACAGCGATCCCGCTTTCATTCCGAATGGGTTTGAAGAACCAGGAGGCCCCTGAGGGAGGAGATGTGATCCTGCGCTGCGAGCTGTCCAGGGACGGGGTTCCTGTGCAGTGGTGGAAGGGGGAGGACCAGCTCTACCAGGGGGGACGATACCAGATGTCACTGAGAGGAAAGATGGCAGAGATGCAGATTAAGAACATCCAGCCGGAGGATGTCGGGGAGTACAGTTGCATTTTCGGCGAGCAGAAGACAACAGCTGAAGTGAACGTGAGAGGTAACTCCCTTCTTTACAACTCACATTACTGTGCATGAATTGGAATTTACCGTTATCTGGACAAGTGGGACTAATTCTTCAAAAGAAAATAACTTATATCACAACAAAAACTGATTCATCCACACCATGTGCCATGAATGCCCCAATAAGTAAGAATGATCATTTAATAAAAGTTGTTTCTGGCACCCCCTTGTGTCAGAAAAGTGTAAGTGCAATGTCATACGATAAATCTTTTTGTAGATAGCTAGTGCTCACATGACACTCACAGATTTTCTGAACCATGACCTTCTACTAGTGATGGTCTTGTGAAGCTTCATGAAGCAGTGTCATTATTTTCCGAGTCCACTAGATGGCGGTCCCTGCACTATTTTCCTTTGTTTTAAAGAACTATTCTAATGAAACATCACATAATTTTTAAACTGATGGTGCCACCTACTGACCTCTAAAAAACATGACACAATCACAGCACATTGTTCCGGCAATATAAATCTATAGTAGCTAGCTTTGTCCCGGAACAGCAAAGCACTTTGACATTGTCAACACTGTGACATAAAAGGACATTTATTTGAACTTCGAGGAGGCACTAATTACTGCACCGATCTTGCTTATGGTGCCAAGGTAACAGTGAACTCCCATGATGCCTTTCTACACACTGCTCTATTTCGTGCAGATTTGTCGCTACAGTACTGTATTTAAATTATAAGGCTATGATGCTATGTCAAAAGGGCATAGCAGTGATTGGTTGGCTGGGCGGCAAAGCATAAAGGGAGCTGAGATGATTGTGGCGACTGAGATGGCACATCAAATGCACTTTTTAGTTTGCAAATTCAAATAAATATTGTTGATTTAAAGAAGTGAAAAATGATATTGTCACTACTTTGTGGATTTTGAACGTGACCCCCGTAATAATCGAGAAACCAATTAAATTTATTAAATGCTTATTATTGATTATATTAAGGCATTTTTTCCTCTTTTCAATTTGTTTAAAACATCTGTTATCATTGATCAAATGGCAATTAATTGATGACCACCTTTATTCTGGTTCACTTACTTTAGAGAATACATTTGTTTTCATTCAAACTATGTTTTTTCTTTTCTCAGCGGCAGCATCGGTGTTCGTCGAGAAGGAGCTGGAGGGTCAGGCAGTGATGGAGGGGAAATCGGTGCTTTTCTCTTGCGAGTTCTCGAGCGCCAACGTGCCCGTCACGTGGAAGAAGGACGGCGTGGTCTTGGAGGACGGTGGGCGATGCATCCTGAAGAAGAACGGCCCACAACATTCCCTGAAAATCCAGAGGTTGCAGCAGGAGGACGCCGGCGAATACTGTTGCATCACCAGGGGCAAGAAGACGGCGGCCCAGCTGATCGTGAGAGGTGGGTGCAGACAAGTGACCTCTTCATCTCCTGGTGGTCCGGCCGTATCTAGCTCCCATCTTCCTCCTCAGAGCGCGTGAGGATCGTGAAGGAGCTGCAGAACGTCTCGGTGACGGCGGGAGAAGACGCCGTGTTCGTGTGCGAGCTCAGCCACGCGGACGTGAGCGACGGCGTGTGGTGGTTGGGATCCACCCCGCTGCAGCAGAACGAGATGAACCAGATGATGTGCCGGGGTCGGCAGCACCGCCTGGTCCTCACCATGGCGACCACCGAGGAGACCGGGACGGTGGCCTTCGTGGTCGGGGAGGAGAGGACTTCTGCGAGTCTGCTTGTGACCGTTAAACCTAAAGGTGAGAAGATAAATAAACTTTACCTCCTGATATGGCTGTACATGAATCAGTCTTTCGAAACTTTCAGTGTTATTTGAGAAGAAGCCTCAAGATGTCTCCACCGTGGAAGGAGAAACCGCCAGGTTGATGTGCACCGTCTCGATTCTCAACTCCTGTGTGTCCTGGAAACGCAACCACATCCCTCTTTGTACGGGAGACAAGTATGAGATCCGTCAGGAAGGAAGAAACAACGTCCTGCTCATTCACAATGTGGATCCTCTGGATACTGGAGTTTATTTTTGTGACACGGGAGACGAGCAAAGCAGCGCCAAGCTCACCGTGACAGGTCTGTTCCATTGTTGAGCACACACACCAGTGAACACACACCTCAACCTCAGATCCGTTTCTTCATCCCTCTTATCGTAGAACTAATATCTATGAATTGAAAATCCTATTCACCCTATATTCCAACTTCACTCATTTTCTACTCACCATTGTTGGTAGAATTTTCAGTCATTTGTGTCTTTTTGTAGTGAAAGGTTCTTCTCTAAAAAACTGCTCGACTGTAACATCCATCTTGTATTGAAACCTCAACATAAGGAATTGTTGGTGAAAAAGATAAACAAGTCTTTATTTTAGGTTTGTCAGTGGAGGCTACAAGGCTACTTGGGCTAAATGGTGTGTAAGGTGCCAGTGTCTCTGCTACAAATGAGGTTAAAATATAGACTTTATTCATTTTTTTCTGAAATAATTATCTTGTCTGGGCTTCAATACGAGAGTGACGTTACAGATGAGTAGTATGGAGGTATTTGGATGTTTCTTGAATGAAGATGAAAAGGGAATCCTGGTCGCTACATTAGCATGGAAATGCATTTTTGTCATAACCCTTAGTCGACACGAGGGTGAGAAGAAAAGTGTGACAAACTCTCTTCAATCCATTCCACATCAGTTTTCCAGATCTACTGTTGTCGTTTAGAATATCTTCTAGCTAGCTGCTAACACTGTAAATGTGGCTCACAATGTTGGTATCCAAAAGTTTTTTTGTGGCCCTTGAGACAAATAGGTGCTCATGGATTGACATAAACCTGGATTATTTACATTTTTGGGCACCAATACTTTGTTTTAATTGAAGATTGCTTCAGGAATATGTTTACCAAATAATTGACAAAAGAGGGAAGAAGGGTTGTTCTATGAAAACTGGCATTATTTCAATTTGTTTTTTCATTTTAAACCCATTTCATACATGTTAAAGACATGGTCAGAGACTTTCTATTGTAACCCAGGTTGTCAGTTTTAATTGATCAGTTGGATTCATAATATTAATTCATCCAAATTGGGTTAAAAAAGAAAAAAATAATTCAGTTTCTCGTTCTATGTTGGATTGTGCTGAAGTAATTTTCAATGATCTTGAAACATTCATTCATTTGTATATGTTCTATGTTACACACACTACAGACACTTTTTAAAACTTTATATGTTTTTGGACTGTGGGAGGAACCGGAGTTCCTGGAGTCACCCCAATAGTAAAACATGTATTCAAAAACCATTCAATCGACAATAGTTTTTGACAGTTTTGAATTGGACGAGACACGAAAGGCACCCATTTTTTTTAAAAAGCTTGTCACTGATTTTAAAGTTGATATTCTGACGACAATAATTAATCTAAACCATACATTCGTCAACAAGCTATTAAACTGAACACTTTATTAAGACAATAGTTGTAATTCTTCTTCTCTTTCACACAGAACTGCCTCCCTTCTTCCAGGAGGAGCTGCAGAACGTGGAGACGGAGGAGGGAGGGTCGGCTTCACTCTTCTGTGAGCTCTCTAAACTGGGGGTCCCCATCCAATGGAAGAAAAACAACCTCCCGTTGAGAGCCAACAGGAAGTATGAGATGAAACAAGATGGCTGCTTCTTGCAGCTCCACATCAAGGAGCTCAAGGTGGACGACAGCGGCGTCTACTCGTGTCAGGCCGGAGGCGCCGAGACCAGCTCGACTGTCAAGGTCAAAGGTGAGTTGAGGGAGGATTTAACCAATCGTGTTTCACTTCATTGTGTTTTTCTTTGCGTCCAGAGCTCCCTCCCTTCTTCAAGAGAGAGTTGAGGAACGTGAATGGCGAGGAGGGCGGGGTCGTGTCGCTCCAGTGCGAGCTGTCCAAGGCCGCGGCAGCAGTGCAGTGGAAGAAGAACGGACTACCCTTCAGAGCCGGCAGGAGCTGCGAGACCAAGCAGGACGGATGTTTCCTCACGCTGGTCATCGGAGACCTCAAGGTGGAGGACGGCGGACGCTTCTCCTGTCGGGTGGGAGGAGCCGAGACCTGTGCGACGGTGACTGTGACGGGTATGTATGAACATGGAGATCACCCTGGATGAACTCCAGCCTGAGAAGTTTATCAACACTTTTTCATGATTAGAAGAAGAAAAGCTTCAATTTTGTTCGACAACTAATTCAGATTTTGGTCTTTGAGCATCTCAGAACCCTAAAGGTTCTAGTATAGTGTCTTGAGATAACTTTGTTATGATAAGACACTTTAAATAAAATTGAATTGAATTGAATTGAATTGAATTAAAGGTTCAAAAACCACAATAAGTTAATTAATTATTACTAAAATATTAGCTATTATTGTTAAAGGGCAGTCAATTCAATTGTTGTGAATCCCAATAGTAACGGGAACAAAACCTTTTTTTTAATTTTAAGCTATTTCAGCTAAATAAGCTCTATAAAGTATGAAATATTAAAATAAAAAAGAAAGAAATGTGCATCAAGGAAAAATATAAAAGGAAAAAAAGGGCCTAAAACAGAAGGAACATGTTGTTGTTATATGTTAAAAATTATGAATAAAAATGGATACAAAATAAAATGTTAGTTCACTATCAGAGGATTTCTGTTGGGTTTTTTTATTTGGTGGATTTTCATTAAGTAACTGTTTTTTATGAGAGTTGTATTCGTCCCATGCCATTGAATACAACACAGCCAGGTCTGCGGTATTGATCGCATCACACTCTTGCGATTAATCCAAATTAGTGAATGTTTAGTATTGTTTTATCCAAAGCATTTTAAGTATAAGTTTCGTCAACATAATTTTTAACGTTGTGTTTTGTCTTGTTTTCCTCACATGGTTTGTTGACGACATTTATTTTTTGTCAAACGTTCGTTTATTATTATTTAAACCAACTGTTTTCTTACTGTCGCTATCATGTGTGTGTTAAATCTGCCTGATAAGATGAGAAGTTATAGTTTATGTTTAAGTTTATAGTATATGTTTTATTTTAATTTTCAGGAAACATTGAATTTGGGTTTCATTTGAAATGAGGGAATTCACTTGTACGGCTGCTAACTGCTGATGCTCCGGCGCCACATAGTCTGTTTAGAACTAGCAAAACATGCTAAATACATTATCAGTATATACAGTAAATACAATATCAGTAAAATATTTAAACTTAATTATAATTCATCTAGAGACAAAATACGTCGCAATTTATCATTCGACATTGTTAACATTGCTAGATATCATCGCTTTAGTATTGACAACCTACCACGCCAACGTTAGATTTCAACCGTGTCTTTCTTGTTGCCATACAATGTTGAAGTACTTCTGCGTTTTTTATTTAATTATCTTTCTTTGTAGAGCGTCCAGCATTTTTCATAGAAGAGCTGCAGAATTCAAAGGCTGAGGAGGGCAGCACGGCGCTCCTGCGCTGCCAGCTCTCCAGACCAGGCGTGTCCGTTCAGTGGATGAAGAACAGGTCGCCGCTGAGGAGCAGCAAAAAGTACGACATTCGACAAGAGGGCGCTCTTCTGGAGCTCCACATCAAAAACCTTGAACTTGACGACTGTGGGACCTACTCGTGTCGGGCGGACAGTGCAGAAACCACAGCAGTTTTGACAGTGAAAGGTGCGTAAAGAGAAATCTTTATTTTTATATCGACTTATTTTTTTTATGATTTCCAGAACTTCCCGTGTTCTTTGAGAACAACCTGGAAAACATTGAGGCCGAGGAGAAAAGTTCCGCCTCACTGTGTTGTCGACTGTCCAAACCTGGAGTAACAGTGCAGTGGAAGAAGAACAAGCTTCTCCTCAGACCCAACAGGAAGTACGACATGAAGCAGGACGGATGCGACGTAGAGCTTCTCATCAAAGACCTCAACATGGACGACAGCGGAGGATACACATGCCAGGCCGAAGATGCAGAGACCAACGCAACCTTAACTGTTAAAGGTTTGGAAATCCTCACTTTTATTTTGTTTTTCTCTTTAACTCATCAACTTTTGGTCTTTAGCTTCATCATCAAAACATTTACCAGATCTATGTTTCTCAGACATACTTCATTATTTCATCATTATAAATGATTTCCAAATAATTTTCAAGTTGAAAACATGTTTGGCATGTGGCAAAATCTCGAAAAACTATGCAGATGTGGTGATGAGTTCACTGGGAGGGAGCAGGGCGGAGAAAGAAGGGTCTTGAAATGCATATGAAGAGTGTTTATTGACATAGAAAGTGACTCGTAGCAAGGGATTTTGTCTAAGTAAGAAAGCTAGCTAGGCAATGTTTACATTTTTAAGAATAAAAAAAGTTTCACTTTTAGATCAAGAACTGTTCCAATCTCACTAAACTGGCTAAAAATCAATAATTCATTTTATAAAGTAAAAAAAAAGTCAACTTCGACTGACCAAAGATAATAATTATTAATCAGATATAAACTAAAGTTACAAAAAAAAAACTTGGAAACTGACAAACAATGATCCAATCCAACAATTAGGGATGTAAGGAAATGTTCTTACATTTTAACCTTGCAATATATTTTTTTTAAATTTACAATAAACACGCAATTATTCAAAGAATTTGTTCATTTTTGTGTTAAAATGAAAAAGTCAGGCCGCTGGATGCTAGCAGTCATTACGTCCTCAAGATCCAGAAGATGACTGAGAACGAGAGGATACAGTGGACTCTTTTAAAGCTGACGTTTGGACATATTTTGGTTTCAAAACAAATTAAAGCAGTTACGACTTGTCGAGGGTCATGTGGTCTGTAAATATGAGAGTCAAGTACTCGACAATACTACAAATATACCCTTGTTTCTACGGTATTGAAATCCATATATTATCATCGCCCCTGTAGCGTGAAACATATCATATCACCCGATTGTTGCCACTACACATCCTGAATCTAGCTCAAGTATTTTTGTTTTTTTCACAGAACTTCCACTTTTCTTCCAAAAACATCTTGAAGACGCAACATTTGAAGAAGGTTCTTCTGCGACACTGTGTTGCGAGATATCCAAACCGGGAGAATCAGCGCGATGGACGAAAAACAATCTTTCTTTAAGGGCTGGTAGGAAGTATGAGATGATTCAAGATGGCCACTGTCTGTGGCTTAAAGTGAAGGAGGTCACGGTGGAGGACGGTGGAGAATATACGTGTCAAGTGGGAAGTGCAGAGACAACAGCGACTGTATCAGTGAAAGGTTAGTGAAGAGGAACTTAATAATAGTTTTATAGGTGAGCCACCATTATCCTTCCAAAATAATCACAGATTGTAGATCAGCTGGCACTAAATAAATGGTTTACTTTTATTTCTGAGCTTGAAGTTCGTCTCTGTGTTCCCTGCAGAGCTGCCAGCTTTCTTCAAGAAGGAACTAGAAGGTGTTGAGTGTCAGGAGGGAGATTCTCTCACTCTCACATGTGAGTTATCAAAGCCTGGAGTGTCAGTCCAGTGGAAGAAGAACAGGTCGACTCTAAGAGCCGGCAGGAACTGTGAGATGAAGCAAGACGGCTGCTTGGTCCAGCTTCTCCTGAGAGAGGTTCAACTTGAAGACAGTGGAAGCTACGTCTGTCAGGCAGGACGAGCAGAGACAAGTGCCAGAGTCTCAGTGAAAGGTGAGTCCTTTAAATCTCTGATGCTCAATGAAATAAAAAGAATGAATAATACTAAATCTTCTGCTGGTTTCTCAGAAATCCCACTTTACTTCAAGGAGGAGCTGAAGGAAGTGGAGGCAGAAGAAGGGGAGTCGTTGTCTCTGAGCTGTGAGTTGTCCAAGTCTGGTGTCTCTGCTCAGTGGAAGAAGGATGGGCGGCCGCTGAGAGCCGGGACAAAGTACCAACTGGAGCAAGATGGTTGTTTCTTCAAGCTTCACGTGGAGGAGATTCAATCTGGAGACAGTGGGAGCTACACTTGTGAAGCTGGAGGTGTCAAGACGAGAGCGACTGTCTCAGTGAAAGGTATATCTACACAAAGTACTTTATCTGATTTAGATTTCTTTGTTCGTACTTAATTAAACTTTAAATGGTTCCTTTGGTTTTCAAAAAATAACAACCAGGTCTCACTCTTGACTGGAAATGTGATCTGTTATTGATCTTTGTCTCTTCTAACGCTGACCTATTAGACAGAATAAGACACAGTACCTGGAACCATCTTGTTGTGATATCACAAAATTACACCAGGAAGGAAGAAATGTCAGCAAAAGACCTCTAAAGCAACTAATAAAAGTTGAATCATTCAATCCAAATCAGTTTATGTTTGTCCAATAAAGACTCCGGTTTCTTGAAGCATTGAAATTCAAAACACAATAAAAGTATTAATAAAATATATTATAATATAGTTGTTTATAGTTATGAAGCAACTCTACATATACAAGGATTTATACAATTTTTGTTTTCATTAAATTTTAAGAATTCAACTTTTATTAGAAACCAGCTGATGTCTAAAAAGTTAAAATTTTTTATAAATTGTTTTATTGTGAGACGAAACTGGAGTGCCTGGAGTAAACCCATACAACACGAGGAGAACATACAATCTTAAGACACAGTACCTGGAACCATCTTGTATGATATCAGAAAATTACACCAGGAAGGCAGAAATTTCAGCAAAAGACTTTTAAAGCAACTTATGAATCCAGAATCATTCAATCCAAATTTTTAAGAAAGAAACAAGTTTACGTTTGTCCCATAAAGTCTCTGTTTTCTAACAACATTCAAATGTAAAACACAATAATAGTATTAACAAAAATGATCATAATATCATTATACATAGACATTAAACATCTACCTATACAAGGATAAATGCAATTTTTCTTTTGATTAAATTCTTCCTTTTTTGAGGATTTCAAATGAAGAATTCAAATGACAATGTTTTGAATAAAATGGTAGTAAAAATAAAAAATAATGAATCAAAATATACATTTTAAGATACATTCCCACTGTAACTTTTTTCAATGTACTTCGAACCACCATTATCCTTCCAAAATAATCACAGATTTTGGATCAGCTGGCACTAAATAAATGGTTCACTTTTATTTCTGAGCTTGAAGTTCGTCTCTGTGTTCCCTGCAGAGCTGCCAGCTTTCTTCAAGAAGGAACTAGAAGGTGTTGAGTGTCAGGAGGGAGATTCTCTCACTCTCACATGTGAGTTATCAAAGCCTGGAGTGTCAGTCCAGTGGAAGAAGAACAGGTCGACTCTAAGAGCCGGCAGGAACTGTGAGATGAAGCAAGACGGCTGCTTGGTCCAGCTTCTCCTGAGAGAGGTTCAACTTGAAGACAGTGGAAGCTACGTCTGTCAGGCAGGACGAGCAGAGACAAGTGCCAGAGTCTCAGTGAAAGGTGAGTCCTTTAAATCTCTGATGCTCAATGAAATAAAAAGAATGAATAAAACTAAATCTTCTGCTGGTTTCTTAGAAATCCCACTTTACTTCAAGGAGGAGCTGAAGGAAGTGGAGGCAGAAGAAGGGGAGTCGTTGTCTCTGAGCTGTGAGTTGTCCAAGTCTGGTGTCTCTGCTCAGTGGAAGAAGGATGGGCGGCCGCTGAGAGCCGGGACAAAGTACCAACTGGAGCAAGATGGTTGTTTCTTCAAGCTTCACGTGGAGGAGATTCAATCTGGAGACAGTGGGAGCTACACTTGTGAAGCTGGAGGTGTCAAGACGAGAGCAACTGTCTCAGTGAAAGGTAGATCTACACAAACTACTTTATCTGATGTAGATTTGTTTGTTTGTACATCATTCAACTTTAAACAGTTCCTTTGGTTTTCAAAAAACAACAACCAGGTCTGACTCTTAACTGGAAATTTGATCTGTTATTGATCTTTGTCTCTTCTAACGCGTCAGCTATTAGACAGATTAAAACACAGTACCTGGAACCATCTTGTTGTGATTTTACAAAATTACACCAGAAAAGGAATAAAGTTCAGCAAAAGACTTCTAAAGCAACTAATAAAAGTTGAATCATTAAATCCAAATGTTTAATAAAGAAATACCTTTATGTTAGTCCAATTAAGTCTCTGGCTTCTCAGGGCATTACAATTAAAAACACAATAAAAGTCTAAAACATATTATTATATAGTTTTTTATATTTATGAACCAACTCTACATATACAAGGAACTTTTTTTCATTACATTTTGATAGTATTTTTTTGTATTTGAAGCCAGCAAAAGACCACTTAAGCAACTTATAAAAGTTAAAATCCAAAATAAATAGTTTTATTGTGAGAGGAAACCGGAGTGCCAGGAGTAAACCCATGCAACACGAGTAGAACATCCAAACTTAAGTCACTGTAACTCGAACCATCTTGTATGATATCAGAAAATTACACCAAGGAGGCAGACATTTTAGCAAAAGACTTCTAAAGTAACTCATGAAACCTGAATCATTCAATCCAAATTTTAAAGAAAGAAACAAGTTAATGTTTGTCCAATAAAGTCTCTGTTTTCTAAAAAAATTCAAATGTAAAAAACAATAATAGTATTAATAAAAATGATCATAATATCATTATACATGGACATTAAAAATCTACCTATACAAGGATAAATGCATTTTTTCTTTTGATTAAAATTAGGAATTCAAAGGACAATGTCATGAATAAAATAGTAGTAAAAATAAAAAATAATGAATCAAAATATAAATTTTAAGATACATTCCCACTCTAACTTTTTTCAATGTACTTCGAACCACCATTATCCTTCCAAAATAATCACAGATTGTATATCAGCTGGCACTAAATAAATGGTTCACTTTTATTTCTGATCTTGATGTTTGTCTCTGTGTTCCCTGCAGAGCTGCCAGCTTTCTTCAAGAAGGAACTAGAAGGTGTTGAGTGTCAGGAGGGAGATTCTCTCACTCTCACATGTGAGTTATCAAAGCCTGGAGTGTCAGTCCAGTGGAAGAAGAACAGGTCGACTCTAAGAGCCGGCAGGAACTGTGAGATGAAGCAAGACGGCTGCTTGGTCCAGCTTCTCCTGAGAGAGGTTCAACTTGAAGACAGTGGAAGCTACGTCTGTCAGGCAGGACGAGCAGAGACAAGTGCCAGAGTCTCAGTGAAAGGTGAGTCCTTTAAATCTCTGATGCTCGATGAAATAAAAAGAATGAATAAAACTAATACCTGTGTCGAACACGTCATTGCCTCCATGATCTCATCAAATCTTCTGCTGGTTTTCTTAGAAATCCCACTTTACTTCAAGGAGGAGCTGAAGGAAGTGGAGGCAGAAGAAGGGGAGTCGTTGTCTCTGAGCTGTGAGTTGTCCAAGTCTGGTGTCTCTGCTCAGTGGAAGAAGGATGGGCGGCCGCTGAGAGCCGGGACAAAGTACCAACTGGAGCAAGATGGTTGTTTCTTCAAGCTTCACGTGGAGGAGATTCAATCTGGAGACAGTGGGAGCTACACTTGTGAAGCTGGAGGTGTCAAGACGAGAGCGACTGTCTCAGTGAAAGGTATATCTACACAAAGTACTGTATCTGATTTAGATTTGTTTGTTTGTACATCATTCAACTTTTTATGATATCACAAAAGTACACCATGAAGGCATTTATGTCAGCAAAAGACTTCTAAAGCAACTAATAAAAGTTTAATCATTCATTCCAAATGTTTAAGAAAGAAACAAGTTTGTTTGTGTCCAATTAAGTTTCTAACAGCATTCAAATGTAAAACTAATTTTAAACACAGCGTATTAATTAAATATATTATAATATATTTGTTTGTAGGTAATAACCAACTCAAGATATGCAAGGATATAAACTATTAATTTGAAGGCAGTGATCTCCAAAATGTCAGCAAAAGACTTCTAAAGCAACTTGTAAAAGTTAAAATTTCAAACCATTTGTAAACTCACGGAACACAGCGAGAACATACAAACAAAAAAGTAATTATACAAATAATAAATCAAAACAATAATTTTAAGATCCGAATTCTATCCTTCCATTTCAATAAAACAATTCTCTCTCACATTCTTTGAATAAATAGTAATAATAATTAAAGTAATACATCAAAATTTATTTTGAAGGTTAATTCGTAATCGTTCCCCCTTGCTAAACTTTCTTAGAGGCACCAGTAACCTTCCAGAAAGAATTACAAAGTGTGGAGATGCAGGAAGGAAGCGTCGCCTCCTTGTGCTGTGAGGTCTCCAAACCCGGCGTCCTAGTCCAGTGGAAGAAGAACCAGGTTCCTCTGAGAGCCAACAGGAAGTACGACATGAAGCAAGACGGCTGCGTCGTGACGCTCCTCATCAAGGATCTCAAAATGGACGACAGCGGAAGTTACTCGTGCCAAGTGCAAAATGCAGAAACTACAGCGACTCTGACAGTGAAAGGTGTATTCAGTGGACTTACATGTTTGAATTAAATGATCTTCATCGTCTTAATCATTATTTCCAGAACTTCCCGTATACTTTAAGAACAACCTAAACAACCTGGAGGCTGAGGAGAGAAGTTCAGCCTCTCTCTGTTGCGAGCTGTCCAAACCTGGAGCGTCCGTGCAGTGGAAGAAGAACGAACTGCCGCTGAGATCCAACAGGAAGTTTGAGATGAAGCAGGACGGCTGCAGAGTCCAGCTGCTCATCAGAGATCTGACCGCGGACGACAGCGGGAGTTACACCTGTCATGCAGGGAGTGAAGAAACTGGTGCAACTCTGACTGTTACAGGTGTGTGAGATTAGAAATATTTTACTCAGGATCTTTAGTGCACGTGTACCATATCTGCCCCAAAACTTTCTTATTGTGTAGGTAGAAAAAATTCCAGGCTTGTACCTAGAAAATGATCTAGAAATGTAAAAGGAAAAAAAAGAGTGATGGAAAATATCAATATGGTGATATATCGTGGTATTCTTTTCCAACAGGCTCTATTATTTTGTGATAACACATTAAATATGTATATTTTCCAAATCATATTTCATGAGTTACCATGGTTTTTCTAGGGTTTATAGTTCAATAATGTGTGTGAAATATAGAATACTTCTATTTTTTACAATGAACATGGGGATATTCACGGTGTTTGTTCATTTTTCTGTTGCAATTAAACCTCCTCCGCAGCTAAATGAACATTAGAATGCCGCAAGATCCCGGCAATGACTGGGGTCGAGAGGATACAGTCGACTCCAGAAGCTTTTAAAGCTGATGTTTAGACATATTTTTGTTTCAAATGAAAAAAAGGAGTTACAACTCTATGTGTGGTCTGTAAACTTCCATTCCAGAAGGAAGTACTCGGACAGTACAGTAAATATGTGGTTGTTCCTACATTTTTCCAATATATCGTATCGGTGCTCCTGCATCGTGATACGTATCATATTGCCAGATTCTTGCCATTACAAAGCCTTACTCAATACTTCTAATCCGTCCATCGATTAAGCCTTTTTTTTATTGAACATATCAACCATTCATGTCAATTCAGTGCATGCAAAATTCAAAATAATTATTTAAAATCATAAATTTAATACTAATAGTTCAAACAGAAATGATGCTTCATCAATAAATGTATAAGATGAAAAAATGGTTACTTAGGAAATGGGAAGGTCTTATCAAAAAAATTGTCGTGGTGAAGCTTCATGAAACAGTGTCACTAGATGTCCACTAGATTGTGGTCTCTGCACTATTTTTCTTCGTTTTAAACAACTGTTCTAATGACAAAATACACTTTTAACTGCTGGCGCCACCTACTGACCTCTTAATAACATGACACTGTTTCATGAAGCTTCATCAGACCATCACTACTTTTTTCTCTGCAACCTATTTTCAACATCTGTTTGTCGCTTCCAGAGCTTCCGCCGTTCTTCGAGAAAACCCTGGAGAAGAAGGAGGTTCAGGAAGGAGAATCGGCTTCTCTGCTGTGCGTCGTGTCCAAACCTGGCTTACCTGTGCAGTGGCAGAAGAACAAGGTGCCACTGAGGGCGAACAGGAAGTACGAAATGAAGCAGGACGGATGTTCACTGCAGCTCACCATCAGAGAGCTCAGTCCTCAGGACGGTGGCGAGTACACGTGTCAGGCTGGAGCTGTGGAGACCAGTGCAAGCGTGACGGTGAAAGGTAACATTAAAGGTGTTTTTTTTTACTCCAGATGCTCATGAATAAGATCTCTAAAATTGTTGTTTTCAGAGCTGCCGCCGTTCTTTAAGCAAGAGTTGGAAAACATCACGGTCACAGAGGAGGAGTCCGTTTCTCTGCGCTGTGAACTGTCCAAACCTGGCGTCGCGGTCCAGTGGAAGAAGAACGACGTCCTCCTGAGAGCCAACAGGAAGTATGAGATGAAGCACGACGGTTGTTCGCTCCTGTTGACCATCAGAGAGCTCAGTTCGCAGGACAGCGGCAGCTACTCCTGCCATGCTGGAACTGTACAGACTCGCTCAAATGTCACAATTACAGGTTAGACAATTGTATCCATCTTATCTATCAGTTTTAAATATCCTTGCGTGTCCCTTGTAGAAGCCCCGCCTCTTTTCTTAAAAGACTTGGAAAGCCAAGAGGCCGAAGAAGGAGAGTCCGTCTCTCTATCCTGTGAGCTTTCCAAACCGGGAGTACGAGTGCAGTGGAAGAGAGACCACGTGCTTCTGAGAGGAAGCAGGAATTATGAGATGAAACAAGAAGGTTGTGTTGTCACTCTTCTGATCAAGGAGCTTCAGCTGGAGGACGGAGGGAACTTCTGCTGTGAGACAGGGGAGCTGAAGACATGGGCCACAGTCACCGTGAAAGGTTATTATCATTATTATCGTACATCCACCAAGGAGTTTAATTCACAATATTTTACACACTGTATAAAGTAAATAAATGTTACATGACTCAAAACTTTTCAACTATTATGTTGATTTAAGTGTGCTTTAAATATATGTTGGATTCTATTGTACTCATCAGTGTTTGTTTGTACAAAACTCTCTTTTCATTTAAATATTTACATTGTGACCCTGCTCTACAAAGGCGCTATATAAATAGAGATTATTATTATTAGTAGTAGTAAATTTACTTAAGCCCCGCCCACTGGAAACACTTGTGTTTTTCTGGAGATTAAATCTTGTATACCATAATCATACGATTGGTCAAACATCAAGGGTTGTCACCGCATATCATCCATCCTGGAAGTCTCCACCTCCAAGGGCCTCATTGTATAAACAAAGCGGGGCGTGAAGCCTTTATTATGTCATAATTGTCACGAACTGATCAGGGCAGGAGACCCAGATGCGGAAGTCAAAACGTCCACGAAGGAAAAGTTCAGGAAAAAAGTCTTTAATAAATCCAGAGCGGTCCGTAATAGGAACAAAAAACAAAACAGGCACTCTGGACGAAGGCAGGGCACGGCTGGAGATCGGGGTCCCAACAGCAACTAAAACAAAAAGACAAAAGACTCACGTGAGTAAATAAAAGTGCTGACAACGTCAGGAGTATCCAAAGGATTATCCAGTTCTGATTCAAAGGCGAGGAGCGAGATCGAAGGGATAGCCAACCTGGTCTGGAAACACAATACTCTGGCGAGTTCCTCCGGGTAGAGACGCTCCTTATCAATGGGAAGAACCCGCCACTCAATCATCACCAGCCGCGCACCTGCCAGCGTCTGTCAACTCAAAACACAGGACACATAAAAACGAAAAACCACCTTCAAAATAAAACAAAAGAACATAAGCGTGACAATAATGGCTTTCGTAACCTCTCGTTCGCCGAGATTTCAGACGGGAGATTTAAACTTTATAAAGTAATAACTAATATAATAATAATAATAATAATGTTCTACTAGTATTTGTCACTGAAATGTTTCTCTTTATGTGATTGTGTTTTGTATTGAGTGTATGAGATATTTGGACTAGGAATTTGTCGTTTTTGCAGTGTAGAGGCTTTACGGTTAATGACAAAACCTTCTGTAAATGAAACTAAACACCAACTAAATTGGATTTGGGTTAGCCCATTTCTAATAAATCCTAAATGTTTCCACTCCTGTCCAGAGGTAATAAATATGGTTTAATTTCCAAAAACGTGTTATTTTGATCAAGTACAAAAGACGACAAAACATTTTTATTGTGTACATGTTAACCACTTTCTCCCTCGTGCACCACTATTATAAGGTTTTAATACTTAATGTACATTATCTTTATGTGACTTCCAGGACGAGCTCATTTTACAAGCGAGCTACGAAACATGGAGGCCGAGGAGGGAGCCACAGCAGTTCTCTCCTGTGAGTTCTCTAAGCCAGGAGTTCCAGTTCAGTGGAAGAAAAACAAATTGCCGCTGAGGGCGAACCAGAAGTATGAGATGAAGCAACATGGCGCGGCCGTCCAGCTGCACATTAAAGATCTCAACAAGGATGACGGTGGAAGCTACACGTGTCAGGCAGGAGGTGCAGAGACAACTGCAAGTGTTTCTGTCAAACGTAAGTTAATTTCAATCATTTTAATGAGTGAGAAGACAAGCTGGTGATGTTTCTCTGCTTCTTTCTTCTCAGCACTTCCAAAAGTGGAAGCACCAGCCATTCTTCCGAGGTCAAGAGGATCTATTTCAAAAGCTCCAGAGGAGAACTTGGTTCAAGTCGCGGCACTTGTTCCACCAGAGCCTAAAAAACGTTTGAGAAAAGCCTCTATGACGCCATCGGAAAAAGACCTGGAACTCATGCTGGATGCAACACCGTCCAAGTCGTCACTGGAAAGAGAACGTGATCAAGAACAGAAAGGATTTGAAAGGATGGAGAAATGGACGGATGTTGCTGACACTAGGAAAACAGATGTGAGCGAAGATGAAAAAGGAGAGAAAGTCTTTGAGAAAACATCTACTGGAGAAAAGTTGCTCAGGCCAGAGATGAAACCTGAGAAGAGTCTGGGGAAGTTCTTGAAGGTGGACCAGGAAGTGAGTCGAGTGTCTCAGTCAGACGTTGTAGATCAACTTGAAGTTGAAGAGAATACAAAACCAAAAGCTCCTGGAAATAGACTTGAGGTCAGGGAGGACGGTTCAGAATCACGGTGGAGGAACAGCAAGGAGGAGAAGCAGCCGGAGACACTCAAGGCAGATCTGAACGTGACGAAAGACAAATCTATTTCTCTCCTGAAAGAGGACGAGAGCGAGAACAGTGAAGTTGATTCTATTAAACCACCATCAAGGTCTAAAGTGAGGGTAACATCAGGAATTAAGGAACCTCTGAAGCAAACGACAAAGGAAGTCAACCAGAGAACTCAACAAGAGAAGTCCAACGACACCATTCAGTCCGAGAGCGATCAAAGACAGAGGATTAACGTGAATAAAGTCTCCAGAGATGAGGAACCAGAAAAGAAAACTGTTACTGTAGCCAATGAAAGACCTGAATACAAGGAGTCCGATATCATCCCCAAAGCTCCCATGAGAGCGAAGAGTAGAACAAGGACAGGAGGCGAGAAGCGACTTTCACAGGATATTGAGACTGATCAGCAGGAGCAGGTGACAGAACCAGCCGTGATGAAACCCGACGGTCGTTCAGTCAAGACTCTTGAGAGTCAATCAGCTGATAAAACGACATTTATGAGGCACGTCAGTGAAGAGAAGCGAGAAGCAAAAGTTGAAGCTAAGAAGCCGATCGAACAGCCAGTGAAGCCGATGGTGGTAGAAGATGAGCCGGTGAGAAGGACGGAGGTGAAACATTTACCAAAAGTGGCCGAAGACGTTCCTCTTCTGCCAGAACCAGCCATGATTAAACCTGAAGATCATTCAGTCAAGCCTCTCGAGGGTCCTTTGAAAAGAGAAACTGCTGATAAAAGGGCAAACGTGAGGCACGTCAGTGAAGATAAGCAAGAAGTGAAAGTTAAACCAGTGAAACCATTGGTGGTAGAAGATGAGCCGGTGAGAAGGACGGAGGTGAAACATTTACCAAAAATGGCAGAAGACGTTCCTCTTCTGACAGAACCAGCCGTGATAAAACCTAACGATCCTTCAGTCAAGCCTCTCGAAGGTCCTTTGAAAAGAGAAACCGCTGATAAAACGGCATATGTGAGGCACGTCAGTGAAGATAAGCAAGAAGTGAAACCAGTGAAGCCAATGGTGGTTGAAGGTGAGCCCGTGAGAAGAACGGAAGTGAAACATTTACCAAAAGTGGCCGAAGACGTTCCTCTTCTGTATATCTCAGAAGATGAAACCTTCTCAGAGGCTTTGTCCGAGCTCCCGGACAGTCGCGTCCAGTCAGGAGCCGGACCATCAGGACCTGACACTGAGAGCAGAGAGACGGAGGTCGATCATCTGGACTTCTCAGACGAACCTGAGATGCGAGAAGCCGCGGTTAAGATCCAGGCGGCGTTCAAAGGATACAAAACCCGAAAAGACATGAGACCAGCCTTCAAGGAGGTGTTTAAGAACCAGACCGTGGACGTGGACGACAGCATCAGTTTGGTCTGCGCCGTGGACGGGGGTCCCACCAGGGTCCGGTGGCTGAAGAACGGCCTGGAAATAAGCGCCGACTCGAGGAGTCACGTGGACACTTCAGCCGACGGTGTTTCCAGGCTGGTGATCACCAACCTGAGCAGCAGCGACAGCGGCATCTACACGTGCGAGGCGTGGAATAAATTCGGCGTCACCTCCTACAATGGAAACATAAAAGTGGTGCGGCCCGATGAGGCGACCTCCAAGTCGCTGCTTCCGCCTCTGGCCGCCGTCACGCCGCTGCAGCTCGCACCCGAGACCAAACCAGAGGGTGGAGTTTCTCCGGCTGCAGCAGACGCCGACAACTATGTGGAGAGTGTGAACGTATCGTGGTGGGAGGCCTACAACCTGACGGAGCAGGACGCTCAGATGAGTCCGAGTGACAGGAGGAGAGCGTCACTGGTGGCCTCCAGCTCTGGTGAGTAAAACTATTTTGAGAACAGGACGACGCATACCTCTGCCAAGGAGCAAACATGCATGTACATGTAGGTGTGTGAGAAAATATCCATACACAGGTGTATCTTGATGTTTGTTTTTACAAATGATAATTGATTTTATTTCAAATATTTTGTCCTATCAAAGTTATTTTATGGCTTGAGATTTATTAGTCTTTGCAAAATAAAATAATCACATTTTTTTTCGATTAATGCAGTCTTGAAAATACTGCGTTTTTGTGTTTCAATTAAACTTCCGGCCGCTCGTCCCCTGCGACAAAAGAAATTCCACGGGATACCGGCGATGACTGAGGATGAGAGGATACAGTTGATGTTTAGGCAAATTTTTAATTTAAAACAACTTCGCCAAGACTCTGTAAATCCTGCCACACTAGAGTCAAGTACTCGGACAGCAGTACAAATCCCAATATAACACAATATATTATATTTTTGCCTTGTATCGTGTACGTATCGTATCACCAGATTCTTGCCACTAAAGACTTATACATTCTAATTTATGAAATAACACCTACCATAATTTTAAAACGTGGTTGGCTCACGGAAAAAGCTTGGTCTTAAACCGAGAATAAAACTCACAAAGCTTGAGGAAAAAAATCTGATGCTTTCTCACTACAGTCACGTTAATTTAATTGATTTAAAGTTTTATAAAGTTAATTTTGTTAGCTAGTTCTGAATGAATCCGGCAGCACGAGGTGAAGTATATAGGCAGCAAAGAGAGGCCATACAATAAATCCCTATAAAACTATCGAACAACACCAACATTTAATCCCCTCTAATAACCAGCGATTCATTTTTTAAACTAATGAACACAAAAAAGGTTTAAGGAAGACTCATCCATGATTTTAACTCCAACAGCGTCGAGTCCTTCTGACTACGATACAGCTCCAGATATGATCGAGTCCAATGAGAGCAGTCCTGCTACCACAAGGTCAGTGAACACTCACATTTCATTTTTAGATGTATCTAGCTGTAAACTTTTAATGTTTTCTTTACAGAGCTGCACCCAAAGAGTCAACTAAAGCTCAGATGCCTTTAATTCCGACAAAAGATCCTCGTCCACAACCTGCTCTGGATCTTCTGGTCGTCAAAGGTCAGAATATATTTACTTTTACACTTAATTTAAAAGTATTATTCACTTATCTATTTGTTAACTCGTCCTGCAGAGGCCCATGATTCCAGACTCAAAACACCGTCTCCCAAGCATCCACGTGCTCACACACCTCTGACTAGTACAGTGTCTGGATCAGAGTCTGACGGAGAAGAGAACCAGCGAGAGGTCGGATTGAACTAGTATGATTTAGATGAGATTAGATCGACTTTATTAATCCCTGAGTCTATTAGTGTTGCATCAGCGGATAGGCGTTAGTAAATCTTAATTATTAAAGTCTAAAGTCTTAAAACATATGAGCGGACTCAAATCATAGCTCAAATATACACATGAAAATAACATGTGAATAGAGAAAAGCGAGGGAAGAGTTGTGATTATAAATAGAAACTAATCAGTACCTATGTCCAGTACTGACCATTACCATCCAGAGGTCTTATAGTCTTTTACTGTAAATGTCACAAAAAGTCATAGTTTTACCAGATTAATATTTAAAAGAAAAATATGTGAACGAACCTCCTTAGACCCTCATACAAGGAAATTACATTTGTTTTCAAATACAATTTAAAATAAATATACAAAAACCTATATATTAACCACATTAGCTTCACCATATATTTAAGGGACTGTCAAACCAAAAAAAGAAGAAAAGAAACAACATATTTAAATATTCACATAGAGGACAATAAAAAATAAAAATAATTAATTGCTAAAACATGGAGTTGTTATACGTTGAAATGAGTAACTTTCGTTACCCAGATCTGAGTTGGACTAGTTAGACTAACAGTAAATGTGTTTTATTAAAAGAGAAATATATCATAATTAAGTATATGTCAATGCAGTTCACTGTCTGATAATGTTTTGTTCTTCACACATGATGTTATTGACGATCAACTCCTTCAGACCTTCGAGATCTTCGTGGCCAGAGCAGATTGTAACCCCAACAGTGGAAGTAAGGACAGCTTCGTTCTGAAGGAGGGTCAGTACGTGGAGGTGCTGGACTCGGTTCATCCTGACCGTTGGCTCGTCAGAACCAAACCCACCAAAACCAGCCCAGCTCGCCAGGGTTGGGTTTGTCCCGCTTACCTTGAGAAGAAGAGAAAGGTTGAGATAAAAAAACTAAAAAAAACAGCGATAATGTTCTTTAAATGATCATTTAATTCAAAAAAATATGTTTGGGTTGTTTCAAACAGGAGATCTTCTCACAAATAAGACAAGCTCAGGAAGATCTCGACGGCATCGGTTCCACAAGAGAAGAATACAGAAAAGTGCTGAGGTTAGGTTTTTTATCACAACATCTATTCTTTTTTTTAAATTTGAATTAAAATCTTGACAAAACAACAATTTTTGCTCCAGTCAACTGGTCCAAGGTCTGATAGATGGCGAGGAGGAGTTCGTGGAGGAGATGAAGGAGTTCACCTCTCATCCGCTGCTCTCTGCCGACACCAGCCAGAACCTCCCTGTGAACATCTGCAGCCAGAAGGACCTCATCTTCAGGAACATCAAGGACATCGTCCTCCTCCACGAGCGGTGAAAACCATCGCGTCCACGACGAAACGTTTGACCTGAAATCATGTGTGATTCTCTCCTCGTTCAAGGTCCATCCTGCCGAACCTGAGGGAGTGTTTGACCGACGACGACGTCGCCGCTCATCTGATCCAACACGCCGAAGACCTGGAGAAGCATCTTCACTACATGGAGGGTCAGGCTCAAGCCGAGGCGTGTCTAAGTGACAAAGCCACTCAGGAATTCTTCCAAGTAACGGCGGCAAATCAGATCCATTATTCTAGAAGCTTTATTTAATGGGTTCTTATGTTAGGAGAGCACTGAACCCAGAGGCATGGACGTCATCACGTTCCTCCAGAGACCAGTCGAGAGGATTCAGACGTACCAGACTCTAATGAAGGTCAGTGACCAACCTAATGTGTTCAACATATTCTCCAGACGGTGTAACACTTAAACAATAGAATTGGAAGTATATCGGAGCCATCGGAATATTTAATGGTTGAATTTAACATTTCAAATGTTAACACTTTACATTTTAAACAAATGATACCAAAACAGTAAATGAACTTTCAGCCAATCATGCGACGCAGAGATGATCACATGATCAAATAGCCTGGAACTCTTCCGGTATTGTCTGGTGGCGCTTTTGTAACAACATTTTTATGTTGAATTTAAAAGACAAAGAATCAAAACAATATAAATCATACTCTATGTGTTAATGCAATTCAATAATTTTGAAAATATACCATTTTTTTAATTCCATTATTAACCCTTGTGTTACCTCGAGGTCAAGGTGACCCTCAGGCCTAAAAACAAATGTGTTTGCCTGGGTCACCCTGACCCAGAGATAACACAAGGAATAAGACAAACACATTTTTTTTCGGGCCTTTGGGTCAATTTGATCCTGAGATAACACAAGGAATAAGACAAACACATTTTTTATTCGGGCCTTCGGGTCAACTTGATCCTGAGATAACACAAGGAATAAGACAAACACATTTTTTATTCAGGCTTTCGGGTCAACTTGATCCTGAGATAACACAAGGAATAAGACAAACACATTTTTTATTCGGGCCTTCGGGTCAACTTGATCCTGAGATAACACAAGGAATAAGACAAACACATTTTTTATTTGGGCCTTCGGGTCAAATTGATCCTGAGATAACACAAGGAATAAGACAAACACATTTTTTATTCAGGCTTTCGGGTCAACTTGATCCTGAGATAACACAAGGAATAAGACAAACACATTTTTTATTCAGGCTTTCGGGTCAACTTGATCCTGAGATAACACAAAGAATAAGTCAAACACATTTTTTATTCGGGCCTTCGGGTCAACTTGACCCTGCGATAACACAAGGGATACAACAAACACATTTTTTTTCGGGCCTTCGGGTCAACTTGATCCTGAGATAACACAAGGAATAAGACAAAGACATTTTTTTATTCAGGCTTTCGGGTCAACTTGACCCTGAGATAACACAAGGAATAAGACAAACACATTTTTTATTCGGGCCTTCGGGTCAACTTGACCCTGCGATAACACAAGGGATACGACAAACACATTTTTTTTCGGGCCTTCGGGTCAACTTGATCCTGAGATAACACAAGGAATAAGACAAAGACATTTTTTTTCCCGGGCCTTCGGGTCAACTTGATGCTGAGATAACACAAGGGATACCACAAACACATTTGTTTTCAGGCGTTCGGGTCACCTTGACCCTGAGATAACACAAGGGATACCACAAACACATTTGTTTTCGGGCCTTCAAATCACCTTGATCCTGAGATAACGAAAGGGATAACTAAAACACATTTGTTTTCAGGTCTTCGGGTCACCTTGACCCAGAGACAACACAAGGGATACCACAAACACATTTGTTTTCGAGTTTTCGGGTCACTTTGACCCTGAGATAACACACAGGATACGACAAACACATTTGTTTTCAGGCCTTCGGGTCACCTTGACCCGGAGATAACAATAACTTCCATTGTTTTGTAAACAAATTCAAAATGACTGTTAGAACACTGGGGGAAGTGTTAGGGATCATTATGAACTGTTTCCGCCCCAAAAAGATTATATAAACGTGGCCAAAGAGCCTCAAAAGAGACTCTCTCTGAAGAGTTAACGAAAAGAACCCTGTTAACTAGAATGTATAAAGATATTTACTTATCTTCTCTGAGGAACGCAATAATCCTTTTTTTTGGTAAAGTCTGGTTCACCAAGAGTATTTCGTCCTGCTCCAAACCCTGATGTCTTCCTTCAGGAGCTGATCAAGAACAAGGCCAAAAGCGGGCAGACGTGCGGTCTCCTCGAGGACGCCTTCTCCATAGTGTCTTGTCTACCGTTGAGGTCTGAAAACCTGCACCAGGTCTTGCTAATCGAGAACTATCCAGCTCCTCTCTCGGCCCTGGGTGAACCTGTGCGGCAGGTATAACATCTCCAGCTTCTCTCTGTGTCCAACAAGAACAACAATCCTGCTTCTGTCCATCGTCCAGGGTCGCTTCACCGTCTGGGAGGACTCTCCTGAAATGAAGACCACCTCCAGAGGGCATCAGAGACAGGTCTTCCTCTTCAGAGAGTGCGTTGTACTTTGTAAGCTGAAGCGAGACGCCAACACCAACAGTGACACCTTCACCTTCAAGAATAAAATGAAGGTACCTCAGTAGTACTCATCGGAAGTGTGTATTGTTACGACTGACTCGGGGTGTGTTCGCAGCTGAACGACGTGGAGCTGAAGGAGAGTCTGGGGGGCGACGAGAGGTCTTGGGGGTTGTGGCACGAGCACCGGGGGTCCATGCGAAGGTACACACTCCAGGGTCGGTCGGCGATGGTGAAGCTTTCCTGGCTGAAGGACCTGAAGGACTTGAAGCAGCAGTTGAACCTGCTCAGTAGCAGTGAGTAGAGAAACGTGGTCGCCCCCAATGAACGTGTTGTGAGGTCCACCTTCACTCGTGTCCAACAGGTCCTCCCGCCTTTCAGTCGTCGCTGTCGGACTGCACGACCAAAGTAGGTCAAACCATCAAACTGACCTGTAAGGTCAAGGGTTCGCCCAAACCTGCCGTCAGCTGGCTCAAAGGTGAGGGTTTCGAGTCCTGGATCACATTCTCCTGAAGTGATTTTTCAGCCAGAACTTCGTTTAAACTCGCCTCACAGACGGGCTGCCTCTGGAGGACGACCCTCGCCACATCATCTCAGAGGACCGGACGGGGAACTGCAGTCTGATCCTGGACAGCGTGACAGCCGAGGACTCCGGGCAGTACACGTGTTACGCCACCAGTTGTGTGGGCAAGGCTGGCACTCTGGCCAAGGTCGTTGTTCAAGGTTAGTCTTGGATTTGGTTTGATTCATTCTAAACTTCAGATATGTTTTCTTGAATTATAAACAGAATTTTTTCCTCATTTGTGTGACTTTCCAACGTTTTATTAATACATTTATTTGAATGTTTTCTGAATTGTGATTTTAACCAATCATATTGTTGTATTTTTATATGATAATTTATACTTTTTACAAATGTTTAAATATTCTCTGGCATTTCTGTACCCACTGTGACATGCTGTGAACAATGGTGCACATTAAGAGTCGAGTCGAGAAATATTTTTAATAAATGATAAACAAATGATTAGATTAGATTAGATTAGATTAGATAAGGTTTCCAGTTCACAACAGACAATATTTTCATAAAACAAGATGGGCAAAGCTAAAACAAACAACAAAACAAAGTGCAAATAAAAAGGACAGAGTGCAAAAAAAAGATAAATTGCAAAGAGATGACAACGTGCAAATAAAAAGACCAAAGTACAAAGAGTAAAAAAGGCGCAAATAAAAAGATCAAAGTGCAAAGAGATGACAAAGTGCAATAAAAAAAACAAGCACAAAAAGATAACAACGTGCAAATAAAAAGAATAAAGTGCAAAGAGATGACAAAGTGCAAATAAAAAGACCAAAGTGCAAAGAGTAAAAAAGGCGCAAATAAAAAGAACAAACAGCAAAGAGATGACAAAGTGTAATAAAAAAAAAGCACAAAAAGATAACAAAGTTCAAATAAAAATAATAAAGTGCAAAGAGATGACAAAGTGCAAATAAAAAGACCAAAGTGCAAAGAGTAAACAAGGTGCAAATAAAATGAAAAAACTGCAAAGAGATGACAAAGTGCAATAACAAAATAAAGCACAAAAAGATAACAACGTGCAAATAAAAACAACAAAGTGCAAAGAGATGACAAAGTGCAACTATAAAGTGCATAGATCAAACTTGAAGGAAACAAACCCAAGTAGCACATGTACAACTAACTGGTGCCATGGAACACACACAGATACACAAAAAAAAAGAAAAAAAGGAGGGGGACCCTTTTTGAACACCAGGGCAGGAACCAGAAAAAGTCAAATGAACAAAATAAGTCGTTTCTAAAAAGAGTAGCATCTTGTAGTTCTACACAGTAATTGTGTTTCTTCTCGGCAGCTCCGCCCAGGTTTGTGAGTCGTCTGGAGAGTGCGTGTCTGATGGAGGAGGAGAACATCCAGTTCACCTGCTCCACGTTCACGACTCCTCTGCCGAGGATCCGGTAAAGTGATGCTCCTTCACATGATGACTCTCCTGAGACTCAAGATCTACTTCTCTGACACGACAGCTGGTTAAAAGATGGCAGCGAGCTGACGGACCAGCAGAAACATGTCATTGTGAACGACGCCCGGAGCGGAATCTTGTCTCTGACTGTCACCAGTGCTGCTGAAGAAGATATCGGGCAGTACGAGTGTGAGGTAGGATCTCTTGACTACGTACTTCTCTGTGGTTCAATCCAAAAAAGTTGCTTAAATAAAAAAGATATTACATTTTTTTTCAAGTTGCTTATTCAAAAATATTTTCATATATAAATATTTTCAATTTTAAAAAGTTGCTTCAATCAAATACAAATTTTATCAATTAAAAAAAGTTGATTCAATTGAAAAATATTTTCAATCCAAAACATTTTTATCAAAAAAAACAGTTTATAATCAGATAAAATTTGCTTTAATCAAAAGAAAATTTTCGATGAAAAAGTTACTTAAATTGTATTTATTTTTTCATTTAAAAATGTGTGTCTTAATAATTCGATCCCAAATAAGTTGCTTTTATCAAAAATATATTTTCAATTTAAGAAAGAGTTGCTTGAATCAAAATATTTTAATAAAAAAAAGTGTCTTCCAACAAAACATTTTCGATAAAAAAAAATGGCTTCAATCAAAAAATATATTTTCTATTTAGAAATGTTGCTTTAATAAAAAGAAACATTTTCCCCCCAAAAAAATTGCTTTAATCAAAAAAAAGAAATTCATGAGAAAAGTTGCTTCCGACAAAAACCTTTTTTTCAATTAAAAATAAATATTTTCAATTATATAAAAAAAAACATTTTTAATCAAATAAAAATTTGCTTCATTAATAAAAAATGAAATCCCTAAAAAAAGTTGGTTAAAAAAATCGTTTTTTCAATAAAAATACAATCTGTTTCTTAATAATTAAATCCCAAATTAGTTGCTTTAATCACTTAAAGTATTTTATTAAAGTATAATTGAAGTTCTTTATCAAAGAAAAAAAGGTATTGAAGTATTTTTTTCTAATTGAAATAAAAAAAAATTGTTGAGATATTGTCTTTTGATTGAAGTAGCTTTTTATGTGTTTGGAGCTCCTTTCTTTGATTGAATATATATCTACTTTGATTGGATAAAAAAGAAACAAACGTGAACAAGTCACTTCTTTTATGTTGCAGCTGTGGAACGAGTTAGGTTGTGTCAAGTGCAAGGCAGGCCTGTGTCCCGCCTACGTGCCGTCCATCCAGGTGGAGGAGGACGAGTCACATGACCTGCCAACGAAAGGTAGGACCTGCGACAGTCTTCAAGGTAACTCGTCATCCTTCCACTTCCAGTCCCATCCAACCATTCATGTCACACACGGGAAACCCATCGACTTTCATTCTCCATTCCAGTCGCACTTACGTCGCGTAATAAAACCTGCAGCACGAGTTCTTCAAAGTCATGGAAGGTTTGACACCATCATTTTGATGAAGATTCAAATGCAGAAGACTTCATTCAAAATGGCGGAATTGAAACAGAAATTACTTTTTTTTTAAGATTTAGTGAAAGAATAAAATGTATCTGAAAATATGTGAAGACTTAGGCTTTTCCTTGATTTCCTGTAACTCCTGTTGTGTTATCAGTTTTATCTTGACCTTTAAAGTATATACTTTATTGAATATTGTTTAAGCGCTTTGTGACCCTGGTCTAGAAAAGCGCTATACAAATAAAAATGACTTACTTACTTACTTAATTACTGACTCCTTTAAGAAACATCTTAAGACCGTTCTATTTGTTCAGGCTTTTCCTTGATTTTCTGGAACTCCTGTGTTGTTATCAGTGTTATCTTGATCTTTAGAGTATGTACTTTTTTGAGTATTGTTTTGATTGTTTAAGCGCTTTGTGACCCTGGTCTGGAAAAGCGCTATATAAATAAATATTACTTACTTACTTACTTACTTACTTACTTAATTAGATAGTTGTTACCTCTGCCAAGAAGGTGACGTGATCGTCTCAAGGATTTCGACTCTGACACCACCTACTGGTCATAGCTATGGATGCACTTCAGATGCTAAAAAAAGAAAAATAAAAGGTTTCAAATTATATTGATTAAATAATAATATTGACACAATAATATTGCAGTAAAGACAAAATAACAATACGGTCTAAATGAAATATGGAGTGATCGAATTTTCAGCAAATCACGTGACGCACTGACGATCACATGACTGTTCAAGTATAGCTCTGTACTTTAAGGACATTTTTATATTGAGTTTAAAAGGCTACGAAATGAAAATGTTGAATAAAAAAGTATATATTTTTTAGTTATTGGAATAAGAATAAGAATATTTATATAAAAAAAAAAGTTTTTGTGCCAAACCTTGTGGACATGATGAAGAGAGAACCTGTGACTGCTTCCTGAACATACCTCCTTCATCCTGGACATCCCAACATCTTCATCCATGGACACACATTAATACATTCATTGTATTTAATGTTTGTTTTCAGTCTCCACAGGCTCCATCAAACCATTTCACTCATCCCTCAATCAAACAGGAAATGAAACGCATGAAAGAAAACAAACACACATTTGTACTGAAGTGATGGTGAGGAGGGTAAGACGCACATAGAAGATTCTTTCTCTCCTTCTTAACTCTGGGATGTCGTCCCGCCACGTTTGCATTTTCCATGTCAGTAACCAGTTTCCATCTTCCCTCGCCGGAGCAGGAAGTTCCTCGCATGGATCGCTCCATGTAAGTCTTCATCGCCATGACTAACTCACGTCAAGCTAACTCTCGTCATGAACGACTCGTCTACTAACTGTTGGTGGTGAAGCCTCACCTGTCCAGGTAAGACGTGTCTGCTGCTGGTATGAAGGTAACATGGAAGATTCAGACGCTTCTAAACAATAGTTAAGAACTTGAATCTCTCTGTGAATGATTCTCTTGTTGTCGTAGAAGAAGAGTCTGAGGGCTGGTCCTCGTCCTTCGTGAAGAAGTGGCTACAAACGGACTTCTCTCCGGCCACCATCGGACAGACTGTGGATCCACATGACAAGTCAGTCCTTCCTTCCTTCCTTCCTTCCTTCCTTCCTTCCTTCCTTCCTTCCTTCCTTCCTTCCTTCCTTCCTTCCTTCCTACCTTCCTTCCTTCCTTCCTTCCTTCCTTCCTTCCTTCCTTCCTTCCTTCCTTCCTTCCGTATTTGTCTTTTCTTTCCTTCCTCCTTCCTTCCTTCTTTTTTTTATTTATGCCTATTTTTCTTTCCTTCCTTCCTTCCCTCCTTCCATCCTTCCTGTATTTATGCCTTTTTTCTTTCCTTCCTTCCTTATTTATTAGTCTTTTTTTCCTTCCTTCCTTCCTTCCTTCCTTCCTTCCTTCCTTCCTTCCTTCCTTCCTTCCTTCCTTCCTTCCTTCCTTCCTTTCTAAATTTGTATTTTCTTTCCTTCCTCCTTCCTTCCTTCCTTCCTTTCTAAATTTGTCTTTTCTTTCCTTCCTCCTTCCTTCCTTCTTTTTTTATTGAATGTCTTATTTCCTTCCTTCCCTCCATCCCTCCTTCCTGTATGTATGCCTTTTTTCTTTCCTTCCTTCCTTATTTATTAGTCTTTTTTTCCTTCCTTCCTTCCTTCCTTCCTTCCTTATTTGTCTTTTTTTCCTTCCTTCCTTCGTTCTTTATTTACGTTGCCTTCCCTTTCTTCCTTTTTTCTTAATTTGTCTTTTCTTCCCTTCCTCCTTCCTCCCTTTCTTTATCTATGCCTTTTTTATTTCGTTCCTACTTTCTTTATTTGTTTTTTGTTTGTTGTTTCTTTTTTCTTTCTTTGTACCTTTTTTCCTTCCTTCCTTCTTTCTTTATTTGCCTTTTTTCCTTCCTTCCTTCCTTTCTTATTTATGTATTTATTTATTTCCAACTTGTTTATTTTCTTTTCTTTTTTCCATTTCTTCTTCATTTTACTTATTTTCTGACTTCTTTCTTTCCTTCCTCTTTTCTTTCCTTGTTTCCATCTTTGCGTCATTCTTTTCTTATGTCTTTCTTTTCAGCAGTATCTCTTTCAGAGTTACAGTTATCTCTCCACACACACAAACACACACATGCATACACACAATCATGTACACAAATAAAGAAATCTAAGATGAAATTTAACCTTTTGTACAAAAATAAAATATAAAATAGTAAAATAGTTTCTGCAATCAACTGTTAAGTGCCTTATAATCCTAAAGTTTAAATATTCTATGACGTTTTTTCATCAGTCAGTAATAAAACGCTCCTAACTGACCAGTATTTCACTGGCACAAATGTGTCGTCTACTGCAGAGCCATGTGTGCGTCTGAAGATCTTGTCCTTCAGTATTCGTCGAAGGATCAACCTCTGTATTTCATCGAAGAGGAAGAGGAAGAGATTTACGTCTCTGACCAGATGCAGGAGATCGCAGACGGTACGATTATGAGCGAGACGACATAGGTATACAAGTTCATACCACTAATGTACCACTAATCTATCATGTGATCGTCCAGCTCCGCCTTCGATCCAGATCCCTATTGACGACGTGTTTGTGGAGCCCGGTCGACCGGCCACGTTCACTGCCATCATCACTGGACGGCCCACTCCCACTGTGCAGTGGTACAAGGTCCAAACACTTAAATATTTCTTAACTCTTATTTTAAAATATTTTTTTACATCTTGTAGCAGATACTTTTCGTGAAAATCTGCTCAGGATTTACTTGATGAAGCATCAGGAAACTATGCTGCTGTTATATTCGTCCTGTCATGTTGAAGGATGGAGAGGAGGTGGTTTCCGACGAGAACGTGGACGTCGCTCAGCATGGAGCTCGCTGCTCGCTGACCATCCTGTGCACTGAGGTCGAGGACGGCGGCCTCTACACCTGCTTCTCCTTCAACGTCTCTGGTCATGCCTCCTGCCAGGCTCAGCTCACGGTGGAGGAAGGTGAGGCGCCGCCTCCTTCACCAAAATGTCATTGAATGATGCCAACATCTCACCTCCAGGCCAGATGGAATTCCAGGAGAGAGAAGTTGAACTGGGGAAGAGGAGGAGGCTTTTCTCCGTCTACGACGTTCACGAGGAAATTGGACGGTGGGTCTGATTCTCTCACTCGTCTGACCTTCTCTGATCAACTCTGGAAACCTCTGGTCTGTCCGGCAGGGGGACGTTTGGGGTGGTGAAACGGGTCGTCCACCGACGGACGGGTGAAATCTTCGCCGCCAAATTCCTCCCACTGAGGAGCAGCAATCGTACCAGAGCTTTCCAGGAGAGAGACCTGCTGTCCCGCTTGGCTCACCCCAGAGTGGCCTGTCTGCTGGACTTCTTCTGCACCAGACGCACTCTCGTGCTCATCACTGAAATGTATCGTTGATGATGGATTCTTCATTATCTCCTCCTCTGACCTGTGCTTCTTCTCCAGCTGCTGCTCTCATGGACTTGTGGATCATCTTCTGCTGAGAGGATCAGTGTCAGAGAACGAGGTTTAAAGAGTTATTTTTCTACTGAAGCTTCAGATCCATAACAAATGTTTTAATTCCAGGTTCAATTCTTCATTCAACAAATCCTGGAAGGCGTGGGCCACATCCACAGCATGAACATCATGCATCTGGACCTCAAAGTGAGAGTGTCATGAGAGCAGGTGTCAATAAAGATTGATCCAAATCGTGTTTACCTTCAATTCAGCCGGAGAACCTTCTGATGGTGTATCCGCCCAGAGACGAGATCAAGATCTGTGACTTCGGCTTCTGCCAGGAAGTGGACGCCTCCAGACACCAGTACAGTATGTTCGGCACGCCCGAGTTTGTGGCCCCGGAAATCGTCCACCTCGAACCGGTCACCATGGCGACGGACATTTGGTAAGTTTTGTAAAAAATCTGTGCTGAAAACATTTGAACTGTAATCCTCTCTGTGACAGGTCGGTGGGTGTGATCGCCTTCCTGTGGTACGTGACGCTTTAAAGAAGCCGAGTTCAGAAGAATCTTAACGACTGATTCCTGCAACATTGTTGTTTCTTCCACAGCCTTGTTGGTCGATGCCCCTTCGTGGGCGAGACGGATCGTACCACCCTGCTCAGAGTGGGCGAAGGGACTGTGAACTGGGGCTCCCCGGATATTGTTTACAGAAGCCCTGAAGCTCAGAACTTCCTCCACATGCTGCTCCAGCCAGACCCAGAGTAGGAAGATTTACCTTTTTTTATAGATGATTTTGTTAAACGTAAAATATAGAACAGTGATGTCAATCACACGAGTGGTCAACATCCATCTATTTTACTTATATTTTATTAAACATTGGCATAATACTCTGTCATGTATTGGCTCATTAGGTGCAAAAAGAGATTGAAAGAAAGCAGTTTATTTAATCTTTAAAATATTTTTATTTTGAGTATGATTTGATTTCCTGAAATGTTTATATTTTTACAATTCATTAATTTCTAATCCAAATTCCCTTCGTCCCACAGGAAGCGACCTTCAGCTTTTGAGTGTTTGAGCCACGACTGGATGCAGGTGAGGTCAAAGAGATGTTGCTTATAAATCAAACTTGAAAGTGAAACTTTCCTTTTTGTTGGCTGTAGGACGAACACGCTGGCGAGGACACTGATGAGATCAACACCAAGTCTTTAAAGGCTTTCATAAGCAAAAGAAAGTGGCAGGTGAGTCGCATGTTCTGGAACTTGTTTGAAAAGTCTTTGTCCAAGTATTTTTTTCAAATTTTATAAGAGGAATTCAAATATAATGTGTTTGTATGTTGATTTATATTTAAAATGTCTATTCTAATCTATTAAAAAGTGTTGATTGCATTAATGGTCCCTGATTAATCACAATTAATCACAAATATAAAATAAGATTTCCTTCCAAACATGCATTTTTTTTAATTAAAAAATACATGATAAGTGGTTAGGAAGAAACATTTAATTGTAACATTTATTTAACAAATGGAAAAAGCAACATTTTAGAGGATAAACTTTATATACTGTGTATATATATACTGTATATATATGATTATACAGCAATAAATACATTTAAAGAGGTTTGGCCAAAATGGAAAAGACAAGAAAAGAGTGTTGATAAAACTGCAAAGATTGAATAAACCCATAACTGAGTTAGGAAGTTAGGATGTCAGAAATATTGTCATACAAAAAATAGGGAAAAGAAAAAGCATCAAATACAAAAATAAAATTAGATTTAAACATGTAACTGTCTTAGGTATATCATTAAAAAAAATCGGTCAGAAACATTCCTATTGACATGAGCACCTCCTTGTTCCTTGTTCAGCCCCGAGACACACTTGACCATTGTGTTGTCTAAAATTGTGCAATTCTCTAAGTGCGCTGCTTTACAGTACACTGTAAGACAGTGCACTTACTTGCGCAGTGCGTAAATTTCGACAGGGTTGTACTGTCCCCAGTACGCACTTACCGGAAATGACTCGACCGTTTCTTCTTCTTCTACTTTTTAACGCTGATAGCATCCAGCCGTTAGAACACTATCGTCAGCGACACTTGACAGCGATTTTCGCCAAATGAAACAAGTTATTAAGTTTTGTTCATTGTGTTATTATTGTTGTTGTAAAATGAGTGTTTTCTAGAGACATTTACGCCGCTAGAGACAAGTCGTACATATGTTCCTTCTCCCATCATTTAGGTCACTAAGATGGTGGCCGTTAAGGGTGGAAAGTGTCCATCGATCCACACTCAATTTTCTTGCTGTTTGAGTGCGCTAATTGAGTGTGCATAGCGCACTACATTATTGCACACTGTGGATGTGAACACACTAGCACTATATACAATATTAAGTGTAAGTGCGGAAGTGCAGAATTTTGGACACACCACATGACTTTGTCTCTCTAATCCCTTCAGCGTTCCCTGACTTCCGTGGGCTCCGTTCTAACACTGCGCCCCATCCCCGAGCTCCTGGACGCCCCCCTGAGGGAGACGGCGGTGACGGTGCCTCGCGAGCCTCAGGAGCGCAGCAGCAGCTCGCCCAGCAGCGGCTCCTCCTCCGAGTACGACGAGGCCGACTCCTGGAACTTCTTCCAGCAGTGCAGCCAGACCGAGGAGGAGGACGAGACGGAGGAGGACTATGACCCCGTGATGGAGAGAGCCCAGATCCCCGAACCTTTCACCGGTGTCCACCTGCAGGATGAAGACGAAGGGACGCTGTGGGGAGAAGAAGAAGAAGAAGGAGAAATGGAGGAGAGGAGAAGCGTAATGGAGCGCAGTGTGAGTCGACAGTCGGCAGCTTCTTCGGAGGTCTCGTACCAGTACACCCCTCAGAGGGAGAGGAGGTTCGGCAAGGACAGTAGTCCGTGCCTCAACGTGTCCGACGGCGACGAAGGCTCGGGCAGCGACAGCGGTCGGATTCCTCGAGGAAGCGTCATCAGAAGCACTTTCTACAACTCGTCTCAGCAGCTGTCGCCCATGTCCGCCAGACACATGACGCTGAGGGACAAATTCCAGGCCAAAAAGCAGGAGCGAGGTCGCAAGCCGCTTCGGAGAAGCCTCTCCGGTCGCCTCAGCGAACCTCTCATCGAATACGTGGAGGACGAGACGGAGACGAACCGCGGTCAGAGACGAGGATCCGTCCTGACCACCATGCAGAAGTCCTGTTCCTTTGACAGCGGCGTGGGTCTGGCCCACACCAACCCGCCTCCTGCCAGGAGGAGCAGGTCTTTGGACGATCACTCGCGAAGATCCTCCAGCTCGCCTCAGAGAACCAAACCAGGTGAAGAAGAAGGGACTCAAAGTCTGAAAGAGGATTCCACTGAAAGTGAAGGTGGAGGAAAGAACTTTCTGGCCATTCCGAGCCCCAGTAAACCCACAAGAAGAAGAGGTGTAGTTATTCCGAACCCAGTAACGAAGGTTTCCGGAGGTCAATTCTTCGCAGGACAAAGGCGGACCATTAAGACGGAGCACCACGAGGAGGAAAGCTTCTCCGGATCAAAAGGCTCCTTGGCTGAGTCCTCCATCCCGGAACACTGTAGCTCTGGATCATCAAGTAGACTTGGGTCTTATGAGGATTTAAGTTTCCGAGGACGTGGAGCGTCTCCTCGCTCCTTTCAAGAAGTTAAACCCAGAAGTTCACTTCCTCAAGCGCCGCCACGTAACCGCACCCGCTCCAACCCAAACCTGGCCATCAACATCAGAGGCCAGGTTGAGTGCTCACCAACCCCGAGTCCAAGTCCCAGCATGTCCTCCCTCCAAAGCCCAGAGAGGCCTCCAAGGGCCCGGGACGAGAAGGAGGGCAGAGGTCTCCAGAGACATGCGTCTGCTCCTGCACTTGAGGTTCTTCCGGTGCCCCAGAAATCCCCAAAGCTTGGACTGTTGAATATTTTCAGACGGCAATCCTGGACTGGACATTCCTACGGCCAGCTGGAGGACTCAGGGTTGGGACCCACCCTTGGGGAGATCATGAAGCCGGACACTCCGACGATGTCTCTCAGGAAAAAGATGAGAGCGTCAGCCTCCAGTCTGACCAAACTCTTCACCAGGTCGTCCAGTAGAGAGGATGTCAGGAAAAAAGGTTTTCATCTTTTTTATTATTATTTTTTAAAGTGGTGTAACCAGAATAATTTTGTTTTGTATGTAGGTCCGATCGTGAGATCAACCACCAGCCTTCCAGAGATGGTGCAGGATTCCAGTCCTGAGATTCCAAAGAGAAGAAAAAACAAACTTTTGCCCTCAATCAGGATTCCCACGTTTAAAAAGCCTAAAGGTGCGACTTTTAAAAGTGATCTGTATATGACCTGAGATCAATATTTATTTTATTTTTTTCGACTATTCCTCCAGATCTTCTAGTCCGTCCCAGCAAACCCGAAGTCCTCCAGTTAGATGGAGGTCGAGTCCTTCTGGTATGGAAACCTGTCAAATCCAAGGAGATCGTCAAGTACTGTGTGCAATACTGCACTGATGGTGGGTTTAGAAATGTTGCAGGAATCTTGATTACTAAGAAACAAGAAGCTTGGCAGAGGTTTGCACTAGGAGTGTGTATTGGCAAGAATCTGGAATAACAATACGAAGGATATATTTGTAGTATTTCCCAAGTACTTGACTGTGGTGTTGCAGAATGTACAGACCACATGAACCTTGACGAAGTCCTAACTGATTTATGTCCAAACATCAGCTTTAAAAACTGATGAATGTCAGTAGTATCCTCTCGTCCTCTGTCATCGCTGAGATCTCGCGTCATTTCACTGTTCCTTAAGCAGTGCAGGACGTAATGACTGCTGCCATCTAGGGGCCAGATGTTTAAGTGCAACACAGCGATGAACAAATGCTGTGAATATTCACGTGTAATTGTATATTTTAAGAGGTGTATTGATATTTTTAACGCCCCTAGTACGCTCTGTCTCTATGCTTCTCTATATTTCTACAACTCTAAACACTTTGATACAAGAACATATAAGTGGGAGTAGAACCAGGTTGACACAGTCATTGGTCTTCAGGTGCTGACTGGACCGTCCTGTCAGAGGAAGTGACCGACAGCTGCTACGTGGTGAGCGACCTGCCCAGAGGAGCCTCGTATGTGTTCAGGGTCAACTGCATCTCCAAGACGGTTGCAGGACCGTTCAGTGAAGCTTCAGCTCCGGTCGTCATGGCGACGCACACAGAAGGAAAGAATTTAGAAAATAACTTGTGGAAAAATTTCCTTTCAATAACGACTGTTTGTGGTTTGATTTTTTTTGTATAGAAACTCACATTCCTCTGATTCAGACTGACACGCTCGGGTCAAAGGCTGCTGGGTCTGAACATGAGGCGGTTCAGAAAAACTACAACTTCCTCTCTGAGATCCACAGGTGAGCGATGAAGATGTCACACACAGCATAAAGCAGTGGTTCTTAAAGTGGTTCATGCGCCCCCACAAGGTGGGGTGGCGTAATAACAAGAGGAGGGTGCATAGTTTACCGAAATAGTAAAAGATACTATGGATCCTGGGAAATTATAAGGTGAAATAAAAATGTAATTTGTGACCACGAAATACTACTTCATGGCCACAAATCAGTATTTCGTAATTAAAGGTACAGGCAAAATTTGGCCAACTGTTTTCTTTTATCTTTTTTCTGTTTGTATCTTAAATACTTTATTTCAATTTAGTATTATTAAGCCATGAAATATCCATTTAAATATTAATTTAACTCTTAAAATCTACTTCTGTTTTTCTCACTATCTCAAAGAGCTCAATGGGTAGAGCACACTTACGTTAGACACCTTATTTTGTTGCGGCTGCAGTAGCTGACTTGTGTTCTCCAGGCTTCTTTCTTTAGTTAGTAAAGTATTTACTCTGGTAACACATATGTACCTACGATGTAATGGCTTTTTATACTGCATTTTGTATCCTACGATTGTTTTAATAGCCACTGCAAACCCTTATTGTCACCTTAAAGTGGCGTTACCAGAATAAATCTATTTATTAAATAAAGAAAAAGGCCGGAGAGCACGAGTCTAACCACCTTAACATGACAATGCTGGATGCGAATCGTCCTCGAAATCCAGAGTAGTGTCCTCTACCAAATAAGATATGTGGGCTAGTGACGAAATAGAAGTAGATTGTATTGTCGTGATGAAGGATGTTTCTATTACACAAATTAGTATTTCATGGCCATGAAATATTGAATTACATTTTTGTTTTGGTCTGTAAGATCCAAATAAAAGTAGAAAATATCCATCAAATATGGAACTGATATCGTCTCTATCTGTAAGGTGTCTTTGAACGCAGCACGGTTGTCTTCTGCTCCTCAGATGACTAATTCAAGCAGGAAATAATCTTGAAACTTTTAGCTGACTTTACCTACTTGTATCATCCAAGGCTGGATTGTAAGATGAGTTATCACGTGTCGATCTGTCTCTCAGAGGTCGTTTCAGCATCATCTCCATGTGTCGAGATGTTCAGACGAGCCAAGTGTTCGCGGCAAAGATCACTCCGTACCAGGCGGAGCAGAGGCAGCTGGTCCTGCGGGAGTATCAGCTGCTGAAGAGGCTTCATCATCCTCACATCGTCCAGCTGCACGCCGCCTACATCACCCCTCGCTACCTGGCGCTGGTGGAGGAACTGTGTCCCGGCAAGGAGCTGCTCTACAGTCTGGCCAGCAGGTAGAATCAAATGATGTTCGTGAAGATGGGACGCTCAAAACTCAATTTTCGTTTTTCTTCTTTAGAGATTTGTATTCGGAGAATTACGTTGCCGACCTGCTGTCCCAGATCCTGAGCGCCGTCGACCACCTGCACAGCCGCCGGATCATGCACCTGGACCTGAAGTCGGACAACATGCTGGTGGACGAGCGGAACCTGGTGAAGATCGTGGATTTCGGCTCGGCCCTGTCCTTCATCCCGGGTCAACCGCTCACCGTCGAGCACATCCACGGCCTCTCCGACAGCAAAGGTGACGACACCTGCCAGAGCAGTCGATCAAAGTAGAATCTAGTCTAATCCACTAAACTGTAACTGTCGTGGCTTCTACAGACCGCAGCAAAGGTACGCAGTCTTTTAACGGATGGTGACCTAACTCCCACGTCAGCTAACAAGTCTGTAGGAGTTTTTCCTTCGAGACGTAACTTAGCTTAACATGTGAATACAGGAAGTAAATAACAGTCACTGACTAACTCATCATGCACACGTGTCTGTTTTGTCAGTTTATATTGTCCTTCCTAAAGCTCCGGAGGTTCTGGAGGGTCAGGGTGTGGGACCTGAGACCGACATATGGGCCGTTGGACTTCTCCTGTTCATCATGTGAGTAGAAACAATGGGTTCTATGGGCTGTTCTGATAAAACCATGAGACACATTACAATAATAAGAAGTTTAAGCTACTGTTTAGCTCTTGCGGTTAGCATGTTAGCGTCATGCTAACGTGGTTAAGCCTCCACGTGCTTCCATAGGTTGAGTGCCGACAACCCATTTCACTCCGAGCTGGGCTGGGAACAAGACAGAAACATCAAGAAAGGGAAGATCCAGTTCGGGCGATGTTACCCGGGTCTGTCGGAAGGAGCCTTGAACTTGATGAAGAGCAGCCTCAACAACAAATCCTGGTGAGCGCCGTGACAGAAACGTGCTCTGCTTTTACTCTCAAACTGTGATGGTGTCGCATTTAAATGTAAAGGCTGGTTTCTCATGCATGACAACACATGTGTCGAACTCGAGCCTTCGGGTCAAAATCTTAAGCGACCAACCAATAGACCGTTTAATCTTTCACTATTCAAATATATAACCCTTCTCGGATTCTTATGAAGATTTTTCCAATTCAAAAACCTACATCATTTTAAAAACATGCAATTCGTAATGATTACTAAACCTTTATATTTTAATAAGATTCTTTATCTTTATCTTTAGACTTAGATTGTATCATCTTGTTCTTTCTCTTTATTTCTCTTTGTTCTTGTTCTTATTTTATTTTGATTATTTTTTATAAAAAATTGCTGTATTTGCTGTGGATAATTGGAAAAAAACAATTTCCTGAAGGAGACCTCCTGAGGGATCAATAAAGTTCTACCTAACCTAACCCAACCCTCGGACAATATTTTACAGCTCCTCTAATCACACTGCGCCCCCACTCTTGTTTTTTGTTTTTGTTTTTTTATCTATGCATTTATACATCGAAACGAAGATTAATTTATTTTAAAGCAGTTAAGTACAAGGTTTTACACAGGTCAGTTAAGGTGTGCTGAGACGATTGGCTGTAAAGGGAGAAAAAGGGTTATGAGAAATAGTTGTTATTTTTTTGGCGTTGGCTTAAAACAGCTTATGTATTAGTTACCAAGTAAAATTGTGATAATTACGGACCATCTCACAGCCTTGTCATTCTGGAATCCTACAATACAGTTATATTCAGTATGCAGTACTGCGAACAGTCAGAGATATACTGAATATGTAGCATCTATTAGCATCAAAGGCGCTGTAAGAGAACAGCAGCTTTCCAGTAGCTCCACACCAGATTTTTTAACCCAAGTTCCTGAAGGAAATCTCTTGATGGATTAATAGAGTTTATCTATTTATATATCCATCCATATTTAAATGTCTGTCTGTGCATGTGTTTTGCCCGATCTTAACGTCTATTTTTCTAACTTTCAGGGGGCGTCCGACAGCAGCCGAGTGTCTCCAGCACCAGTGGCTCAGAGCCCAACGCACACCCCACAAGGCCCGACAGTCCAAGGTGTGTTTCTCCACCGACAAGCTGAAGGCGTACCTCAAACAGAAGGAGGAGAAGAGAGACCTGGTCCAAACCAAAGTCCAGGGCCCCTTCTTAAAGTGAGGCGAAGCACGAACGTAGGATTCTCTCTTCGACTTCTGCTACTTTTTTTTGCACTTGTCGGGCGATGACTCGTGTTGTTTAGAACAAGATTGTGTCTTAAGGAGTGGTCGCCTTCTGTTTGCAAGTGGATAGAAGCTTAAAAACCTGGACGAGGTTTGATCATTTACAATCTCTTAAAAACCTGGAAGCATGTTGAATGTATAAAGAAAGTAGGCTTTACCGTATGAACATTTGTACTATTAGCGACAGTGTGAGGTTTAATAAAAATGAGTGATCTTTCCAAATGTTTTTATTTGAGTACAAATACACAAGCACTGATTTGGTTCTACAACGACGATTCATTCTAATACCATAAAGATGTGGTCAACTAAATACAAAAACAAACCTCCAGGTTTTATTTCACGCGTCAAAGTCGGTCGAACAAACCGGAACATTTCATCGATCAATCGTGGTGACTTCTTCATTATGATTGTGCTTCTTGGACTTTTTTGATCTCCTGTGCGGAGAGAGACAGAAGTTTAATTTCAGATCCAACCGCCGGTCAGAACGGTTCACTCACGTCATTAAGGATATCTTTCAGCTCCTCGTAGGCTCTTTCTAAGTCGTCGTTGATTATCACGACGTCGAACACTCCGGGTTCATTACCTGTGAAACAGAACCCGAAGTCAGAGCCGCTGTTGGTCATTTCTTCATCTTACTTCAACCCACTGAGCTCCATGTCGACACGAGCAGCTTCCAAACGCTTCTGTAGACTCTCCTCCGTCTCCGTCTGCCGGTCCCTCAGTCGTTTCTCCTGAGAGCAGCAAATAATAATGTGTTATCTCGGTCAAGCAGGTAATGTTTTGGAAGTATGGAATTATTGTAGTGGGTTCTCTAAAGTTCTCTTTGGATTTAAAGATGTTTTGAATTCACTTGTATGGCTTCTAACTGCTGCTGCACACAAGTCTAGCTTTGTAACATTTAGATAAAAAAAAACATACATTAAAACCACTTAAGTAAGTCGTGTGACCATATACATTTGTTTTAGGTTTATGGGTGAGTTAATGTTACTGGTGGAGTAGTGGTTAAAAATGCAGGTGTCCATCTCTCGATATTAGTTTACAAATCCTGGATCCTTTTTTTATTTTTTATTTTTTTGCTGTAAGCCAGGAAAGTTCTTGAACTTGAGTCATGTGGAATTATCTCCTTATTAGCTCCGTGGCAGAGGTATGCTTTTTTTTTTGCAGTTTAAAATAGTTTATAAATAAATTCATTTTTTCAACATTATAGATTATTAATGAATCCACAAATATGATTCATAATAGTAGGTTATGTGTAAAAGTTAGTTAAAATATAAAATCAATAATATGTCGAGAAAATTACACCATATTGAATCTACAACAGTGAAGAATATATGCATTATGATCATTGGTCAGCATGTTCCTATTCTTTTGAGGTTATTGTAAACAATTTATTATTTATTTGATGTTTAATGTATTTATTGTTTCATTTTTCTGTGCGTATCCTGCTATATAAATGATCAATAAGCAACTCTGTATAATTTCCTTCCTAAAATACAATTTCCTACATACGTATGAAACTCTTTTCTAGTTTATGACTGATTTTCATTTTTCTTCCTTTTTGTAAACTGAAAATATCATCAGATAACAAGAGATTATTATGTATTCACACAAGTCCCATATTGCACTGCTATAGTTAGAGCACTTATAACAGCGCATGTTGTTGTAGTTTAAATCATGCTACTGAATTCAGTAAATCCAGTTTTTGACCTTTGTCTCACATTGAATTCATTGTTTTGGCCACGACTGAGTTCACGGTTCTAAGCCCATAAAGTGGCCGGATCATGGTGTTCACGTCTGGGACGAGCGTGTCCTTCTCATCAGCTTTAATCTGAAGGTAAATAAAAGTACCAGGATCTCCATGGAAGGAGGTTGAATGGAGATGTAAATGGGGTTTAGGTCGGTCTCTTTAATCCTTCTCACTCCCTGGATGTCCACGTCCAGGATGCAGATTAGATTCTTGGCCTGGACGTCCTCGATGGCAGATTTACTGGAGACAACGGATAAATGTCAAACAGGAGGCTTTTTTTTTTTTTCAAACCGTCCAACAGGAACAAGCGACTCAACACGTTTGCGCTCGCGACAGTTAATCTGAGTGGATCTCTGAGCAACACTGGGTTATCGTCAGAGATTAGAGGCGGCACACAAGGTGCTGATCCTCCTTGAGGTTGAGTTCAAAGTCCATCTGTCCAGACACGGCCGGACACTTGCCTTTGATCCGAGTCGTGAACACTCAAGCGTGTCTCAGCCTTTTGCTAACATCGTCATGTGAGATATTCAGATAACTAGCGACAGGCAAGTGTGAGATAATCCAAACTCTGTCCACCATGTTTTTATTTCTATCATAAGCATTTTTATATGAAATATAGGAAAGTACCTTGTGCCATAAAGGTTCCCGGAAAACTCTGCGTTTTCGATAAAATCTCCGTTCTCGATGCCGTCCTGCATGGCCTCCCTCGTGGTGAAGTGGTAGTCTGGAATATTCAACAATCAAAGGTATAAAAAATGAATTAAAATAACCTTAAAACTAAGGAGAGAGGAGACGAAAAGAGACTTGGAATTGCTGGAAATCATAGTCACGACAGGGCAGTACTTGGTGTCAAATATTTTAACCAACTTCCACCTTAAAAAATAAATGTCCACAGATAGATTTCATGAAAAAGTTTCATGTTTAAATATGATCTTAAGAAGATTTCAGAGAAATTTACTAAGATTGCAGGTGAAAAGTTTTCAACTAAATGAGGTCGCAGAGACTCGAGTCCTAAAAGGAATCGTACCAGTTGAATTATTGTTGGTGCACAAACTGGTTCACAAGCACAGCATCAAGAGCAACAACTCTGAGCTCTGATAGCAACACTTAGCTCTGGCAATCATCCATCCTCCCTGTAACATTAGTCACTGAAGCCAAACATCCTTGACTTGATCAAGACAAGGTGTCAAGTGCTTTTCTACTCAGGTCAGAAACTGACCGATGTTAGAACGGTGCACACTGATTTATATCACTTTGATTGACATGCAGGACAAACCCGGCTCGGACAAAACCTCGGTTCTATGAATGCATGTGAGGTCTTTCAGCCACGCCACCAGGGAAGCCTGGCAGGACGGTTGAAGCATGCATGATGTAGAAACCCAGGTTACCTAACGTAACCTAGGTTTTATGAATGATGTATAGCCAGTTAAAACAACTCTGAGAGATAAAGTTGTCAAAAAGTATTTTCACCTTGGTTTTCCATCAGTTGTTTTCAGAAATGTGTTTTTTTGTTTCTCTGTATAAAGTTTTCACCTAGAACTACAATCACTGCAGCCATGTGTGCACAATATACATCCCAAAGTTTGTATCTACATTCAAAAGAAACTGAATCGTGTTAGTTCCAGCAAAATGTATGAACTGACTTTGATCACATCAAAGGCACAAACCATCACGTTTTGGGCTCTTGATTAATGCACAAGTATTTAAACCTTCTGGCACATTTACAAGAACTTCGACTGCGGGATGAGACCGAAGGAACTTCAGCCAATCATCAGCATGACAACATGAACATAACCAGACCAGAGCAGCTTTTTGAACAATCAGGCCATTGACTTTTATTATTTACCAGTATTTTTATTTTTATTTTATTAGGATGTTTTCAACAAGCCACGTCTTTCTCTTATAACATTTTCTTTAAATTTCCTGAATTATTAATATTAATCTTAAAAACCTATTTGCTATGTTCGATAAATAGTTTTCACAGATTTATTTTAGCATTCATTGGACCCGGGCGTAGAGTCGGGTCTCATAAATCTCCCTCCGCGTTGTCTCATTACGATGATGTGATACAAGAAATTTGCTTCATTTCCGTGTCGGCCGCCGTTAAATTGGGCTCAGCAGCTGGTAAATCTGGTCGAAATGTTCTCATGTGGTGCTAATGGTTGACGCTCCGACAGCCACGGAGGGGGGAGCAGGTGTGGGAGTCACGAATTGGGGGCATCACAGGGGGCTATTTTCAAAAGCTTTTTACTCCGAGGTGTTGACTGTCTGATTCTGATTCCTTAAGTCAATGAATTTCATTTATCTTTTTTTGTTGTGTTCGTCCAAAGTGCCAGGATGATGAAAGTAACCCCCAGTAATAAAGGCGGCGGGAGCCTTTACTTGAGACAAGAATCATCTGGAATCTGACAGCATGTCACCTTTAGCTGCGGTTTCGGTTTGGTTTGAAATTGAAGTTTCTAAGTCTTCGGAAGAAAAGACGTCTGCTACGGGCAGTAAAGTAGCCCCCAGTAGCATGGGGAGCATGTTCAGGCCTACGGAGAGAACAAGACAAGGCACAGAAAGCAATGATGGCGTTGTAGACGCTGGGCCTGAACGTAGGAACATCCCTGCAGGAGTCACAGACTAGATCCAGAGGGGGTCTAGGGGGTCAGAGTTCAATAAAAGGGGTTTGCGGTGCCGTACCTTTGCCGTCTTCCTCTCCTGGACGAGGGTTTCTCGTTGTATCTGTGTCAGGAAAAGATTCAAGTCTCGGTAAGAATCAACCAAACACTAAAACAACTCTAGGTTTTGGGCCCAAAATCCCGGTTGTCGGTTCACATACGAGAGACTGAGAATCCAAAGATGCCCTCGTGTTCCTTCATCAGGCGCTTCATCAGAGTGCTCTTGCCTGCCCCGGAGGGGCCGCTGAGGACCACGGGCCTGGGTCCTGACATGGTCCTGGAACATGAATGAACTCGTCATTTTCCGCAAAAAAAGGGAACCGTTTTTTCTTCACATACATTGTATCCTTGGATTCGCTGAAGATCGTTCCCCCCGACTTTTGTAAAATTAAATCTGTAACATATTCCTACCAGACCATAAGACCATATTGACTTCAGTCATTGGGACTATTAGCTTTTACCAGTTCCAAAGAGGTACTTTTAGTCAGGTGCAGATACTACCAAAAACAAAGAAACTTGTTAATAGTAAAATACAAATGCCTTTTCAACAGTTTCGAACAAGCCCAAACTTGTAAGAAACTATTGTCCCTGTTATGTTCTGTCAGTATTTTCTGGCGAATATTTATATTTGAACAGACTTTAAATCATTTTTTGGCGACTAAATTATTTGAGTGCTACAAATTCATGGCAACTGAGAGTCGTGTAACTATATATATTTTAATATTACATTTTCAGTTTTTGGGGGGTTGAAATTGTATCTAGAAAACAAAGTGATGCAAAAATGTCATTGCTTTTTCATTGGGTTAATACTGTTATGTCAGTACTGTTGCTATGATTTATACCCATTGGGAGCTTCAGACAGTTTCCTTTTGGTTTTTACATCAAAAGGAACACCGAAAGGTCTCTTCCACTTTTGACCAAAGATATTAACTGTAAAGCGTTTTCTAGCAAACCTGCTTCAAGTATCTTTAGGTGGTGAATTCCAAGTTCTGTTTCCAACAAACATGCTGTTACTAATGCTGTCTTGATCCACAATCATGAAAGTTTTCTTTAACTCTGAGAATTTCTGCTGTGACTTACAGTCTTGACTAGGTAGTCAACCTGGTTGAGTGCTAGTTAATTAGCACCTAGCTAAACTAAATGGACAAACATCTTTATTTTCCTGGCCAAGAAAACCCTCTTCCTTTAACAATATACCGTCCATTATCACGTGAATTACCAGTGACTTGCACGATATCTTGACCTTCCATGATCACTAGCATGAACTAGTCACTGCCAGCAGCGTCTCAGTAAACAACTTTGTTAACCCATTTCTGAAAGAGCTAATCCCTTGATCCTGGTTCTGTTAAATCATCGGGAGAAAAAAAAAAAAAAGGTCAACAAGACCCAACGAATCTTTGGCCGTTGACACTGTGAGTGACTGTCGCTTACAGAACATTGTTGTTAATGTCGCCTGATGAAGAAGTCTGTGCTCGGGATTAATGTCCTGACCAGGTGGCGTACGAGCGGTCAAGTGACCTGATTACACGATGATGGCGATGATGATGATGATGAACTTTTGAATGAAACTGCTTTACTTTTAAGTATACAGTGTGTGTATTGTGTGAGATACTAACATCAAGTCTATCTTAAGACTTATTTGCAGAATAATATTGATTTTTTTAATCATCAAACTCATCAAACATTTATAAATAACTCCAACTGTGATGATCTTGTGATAATAAAATGTAAATATTTCTCTTACCTGTAAGACCGGAACGACGTCTAGCAGAGGATTCTTCACCCTGGTGTGTGTAAATGGACGGTATAAATGTGTGTGTGTGCGAATTAGTGAAGTAGCTCACTGTCATTCTGAATTAGCCTCCACTCGTCGACCAATCAGGAACCAGCAGCACAAGGCTTGTTTTCAATCCTCGCTGGAGGAACCGAGGCCTGGATTCATGTGAAGAGCATGTTAGCTTGTCCTTATACAGTAACTACTTTTGATTGGTTATGATCAGGATCTCGTCAACTGCAATTAAACTTTAGTTTGTGGGGGGAAAAGGAAACTGACAGGTGTTTGTTGCAGGTATAGTGTAGAAAATACACATAATATTGTGACTTTAATGGAATATAACAGATATATTTAAACAATTTCCCGAAGGAGACCTCCTGAGGGATCAATCAAGTTTTACCTTACCTTACCTTACCAATGTGTGTCTAACGTGTGCTTAGAATTTGTGAGCTTTGCATCCGGTTTTGTTCTTACATAACTGGCATTAAGCCTGATTCTGATCCAGAAAATAACATCGCAATTCAAAATGAAAATATTAGTTAAATAACTACAATATTGAAATAGAAAATAAAAGAAAATTAAGCAGCCAAAAGAAGAAACACGTCAAATAAAACCTTTTTATTCTTTAATTATTTTCCATTATCATTTGGTTTTCTTACTTAGTACGAAAATGTTACATCCATTTCTTCTTTTCAGCCAATAAATTAATTTTTCAATGCCTATTTAAGATGGTACTATTCTAATAATGTACAGGATTCTACTAGAAATCTGCAACAAAAAAAAAAAAAAATTAAAAAATTAAAAAGAAAAAAAAGACAAGTCAAACCGACAAAACGACAGGTTGTCAGAAAGAATATTGGATATTTATTTAAACTTGTGCAGAATAACCAAGTCTACAAATTTAAGTGTTTCCGTTTTCAAATTATTATTATGTATTTAAATTCTGGATAATAAAAAATGTTTTATTTGTGACCTTTAAAACGTTTTATAGTTTTTTTCTTAAAAACAAAACATAATATTATAATTATTAATTAATGTCTTATTGAGGGCGGGACATAGAAGATCGATCCAATAGTAAAGCTTCAGAATTCAAGGTAATCTTGTCATTGGTCGAACCATTTCTCTACAATTCTAAGTTGACATAAGAAAAAGGAAGGACGGTGAATTATTTTCTGGAAGACAGTATAATGTAACATGAACGTGTTTAAACAAAGAAGAGTAAGATAGTGTCAGAAAATATCTCTAAAAAAGAGAAATATAACAACCAAACATAAGTCATAATTAGCAACAGAATGCTAAGCTAATAGGCTAAATAATAATGTTTTATCCAGCTTGTGTTTTAAAATCTCCAGTTGGTATTTGAAGTTTTAAATTAATAAAATAGTTCATGTTTAAGTCGTTTTTTTCTGGTTTTAGTTACTATAAGGGACGATAACTGACATAATTATAAATAATTATATAATAAAAATACATGTATTTATACACGGAAATGGCACATTAATTATTTCGACAATTGGATATTAACTCACACAATTATAAATGTATGATTGTGTAATTTATCGTCCTTCATAAATGACTGACTGAGACGTGTTAAAGAAAAAGCGAAACTCAGGTTCGGTGAGCTTGAATGAAGTAACTCCGTCTTCTAAAGTTTCTCACGTGACCTTCACTCAACCATCTGTTTCCATATTCTGATCACTTGTCCGGATGCAAAGTCATCGTCCGAGAGTCTCGACTTCATCGATCGTCTCGTTCCGAACGTCCTCGGCGAAGAGTCGAATAAACAAGAAGCTTAAACGTAGCTTCCATCGAAAACACGACCTTTGACTGGTGTCGCTGTCACTGGTGTTGGAAATGTCAGGCCTGCAGACTTGAGGATTCTAAAAAAAAAAAAACAACCACCCTTACACCGGGGTCTTCGGCTCAGCTTGAGTAAACGTTAAAAATAGCAGGGTTTAGTCTGTGGACTTCCTAATGAGCCGCCGTGACCTCTGACTGGCTAATCCAGCATCGACCCACTTCTTAGAGGACGAGGACGTAAGACACCTGCTCGACACCGGCTTTACCTCCAGGACGCTTTTTATTGTCGGAACACTGGGAAAAAAAAGGCGAGAGACACGGGAGTTTCAGGAAACATGGGTGACCGACTGTACAGTACTCAACGATGCAAACATACACAAAAATCTATGTACATGTGCTTCCAGACAGATTATATTTCCCCACAAAAAAAAGGTTACAAATCACATAAATATCATCCCCAAAAGTTGCTTTTTTTTTTTCGGTGCCTGAGGTCTAAGGTCGGGAGGTTGGAGACCACGCTGGGTTGGTGGAGGAAGAGGAGGAGGAGGAGGGTGGAGTCATGACAGACCAGCTGCTCGCGGGTCCACCCTGATTGGCTGGAAATGACGAAAAAAAAAAAGAAAGGGGGTTCTGGTCTGGCGGGTCACAGGTAGACCCGCCGCAGGTCTCCGGGCGAGGTGATGGTGTTGCACTGAGGACACAACTTCTTCGCTCCCTGGAGGACATTTTATGATGAATATATTATCAGGAGAGTTTATTTATTGTTAATATCGTACCAGTGTTCGGAGCCAACACTCTTCACAGTGAACGTGCCAGCACTGGATGGAGGTCAGTGGAGTAGTGTAGGTGTCCTGCAGGAACACACACACACACAGGTTCTTAATGCGAGCAATATGCATATCAACCACTAGGTGGCGACAAATATAAAGTCTTCATCTTCTTCTTCTTTTCCTTTCGGCGACAGATATAATGTATTACATTTATTTACGGTTCAATTCAGTGAGTAGATATGATAGCGGTCTATGTTATTTTATGTAGGAGACAAAATAATAAATAAAATTTGATATAATTTTTACGAAGACTAAAAAAGAAAATCTCAATCTTTATATCTTTATATCGATAACTCACGATCCTGACCCTTAACAGGGAGTTCTGAATATTACAATAAATATAATAAGATAATAGTAAATTTGAGATGAGAAATATTTATAAATAAAACCAAACCTTAATAATATAATATATATGATATTGATCTAATGATATAAGCATGTATTTATACTAATTTAACTAAGATTTGTGAATAATCAAATTAAATAAATTGAAATTAAGGGAGTAAAGTATGTATTTTATAAGACAGTGTGTTAATGTAATACATCACAAAAATGAAACGTTTATGTAAAAGTTACTTAAAATGAAGCACTGACATAATAAGGTGTAAAATAAAGCGTTTTTATCCCATAATAATTCTAATTGTTTTAGGGTCAGAGACAAATAATGTGGCCTGTATTAGTGTCGTCTTGATAAAGAAGTATTGCATCAATATTCATGTCCAGGAATACGTTGAAGTCTCCCATAACATTACGACCACCTATTTTAAAGCCCTCTATAATGATGTTCGGACTTAAACACCCAAATATATGTCTCTTATTTTACAAATAAAAATAAAAATATTTAATTGGGAAATATCAAAATAAAAAATGTCGTTTTTTTCCTTTTAGTGACTTGTAAGACATGGAAAAAAAGACGGAAAAATGCACTTGTAAAATGTTTAAAAACAGAAATAAAGCAAAATGTATTGATTGAAAACCCAATGATTCAGTTGTTTTAATACAGATGTAAAAAGTTGTCAGATCACTTTGTGTGTGTGTGTGTGTGTGTGTGTGTCACTTGTTAACACACTCACCATGCAGATGAGGCATTTAAATCTGTCTCCTTTTGACAACTGCTTCTCTAAATCCCGTATCCGAGCTTTAAGAGCATCAAGAGACGTCAGCGCGGAATCCTCGGAGAGCCTACACACACACACACACACGCACACACACACGCACGCACACACACACACGGACAGTAACAGGAGAGGAGATGGGAGGGCACGAGTTAGGCAGACACCGGAGAGTCATTTATAAATCGAAGACAGATTAAATTATTCGCTGGCCAACATGGACACTGAGCATGAAATTTAGCAGCAATCACATCGGCTGCATTCGCTGTCTCATTTATCATGGGCCGAGAGAGGGGGGGAGTTAAAGGGGGTAGGGGTGGGCAGGTGTCGGGGGTCCGCACAGAGAAAGACATACACACAATTACAGGCCAGACAGCGTGCGCAAACACGCCGTACAGTGAAGCCAGGGGCCGCTGCGAGGCATTAAGTGTGATGAAATGTGTGTACATGTGTGCGTCGGCGGCGGCGTGATGGATGATATCATCACGTTGATAAAGTAATATGTTGCCGGCTGGCGGGAGCACGGAACCCTGGCTGGAGGGGAAGCTGACGGAAAAAATAATGCTCCAAAGACTTGTCTGTGTGGATCGTGGTGCATTCAGGGACACGGACGATGCGTGACACATGTGATGGGAGATTCACGTTGGAACCGGTTTTGATAAATGACTGACGGAGGGAATAGATTTATGACTCAGAAATTACACTTGTTTAAAACTTCCATCAAGTTGTTTTTTTATTTGTTTGTTTTTTTTTTACTTTCCAGCTACTAATCGATAAATCCTTCACATGTATTTGGCCTGTTTTTCTTCTTTTACTCCAAATATTATTGTTAAATTCATCGATCCAAGCCCCATAAAAAGAAACTCACATCTCCAGCTCTGCGTTTTTGCATGTTTTTGGAAGCCCTGATGAACTGACGTCCAGCTTGTCTCCGCTGCTGGTCGAGGGACTTCCTGAAGCGGAGAAGAAAAAGCCTTAAAATCTTAGTGATATCGCTAATAACTGTAGGTTTTAAGGTGAGCTCATGGAAGTGGTTTGAACAGGAGATGTTTCTTACCTTCACTGGACCATTTGGGGAATTCCTGCTTCATTGCAGCTTCTGTTGTCGTGTTGATGCTGAAACACATTTATGTCTACAATTACTTCCAATACTTAGGTAAATAGAAAAGTGTACTCGTGTCTCAACAGTAGATCACAACAATTAGTCGACAACAAAGGGGACAAGTTTTTATCCAAGACTTTTATGGCCTAGAAAACTTAAAGAAGTAAAATCAGTTTAAGAGTTCAGACATGTGTTGAAAACAAGTTTTTTTTTTGACGGACAGGTGGAACTTTGTTATATTATTGATGGTGCTGGATTGAAAAATCATCAGATCATCAAAACTTTTTTTTCCAAACTGGCTCAGGATCTATTTTAAGAGCATTGAGAATATATTGTAAGTATTTATGAGAGGTTTATTTCTATAAAAGTGTCTTTTTAACCAAAGGCTTAAAAAATGCTTAATTTAATGAGGAAAATTAAAATAAGTTAATATGAGATCTAATACATTAAATCTTAATATGCTTAAATTATGGTATTTTATTTAACGTTTTTAGTTAAATATAGGAAAATAAAAACAGTTTTTCCAATATTTTTCTTTTACATTTGCTTAAATGTTTTGACAGGGAATTGATCCTTGCAGTAAGTTACTAAGAAATCTCATAAATTCAAGCTAAATATGCCAAAATTATTATGTAATTGTATTTTATTTAAACTTTTTTTTTAATTATTTGAAATAAAAGCACTTTTTTCTAAATATTATTTTACATTCACTTAATTAGTCTTAGAGGAAATAAATCAAAAAGTTGCTAATTAATCTGTTTAAATTCAAGCTAAATATGCTCAAATTATTATTTAAATGTATTTATTTAACCTTTCTTATAAAAAAATTAGATATAAAAGCACTTGTTTTCAAATATATTTTGTATTAACTTATATATAAAAACCCTTTTCTAATTTTTAAAAAAATATTTAAATATATACAATAAGTAAATAAAAAAGCTGCTTAAATTCAAAAATTCAAAATATGCAGAAAATATAATTTAATTATATTTAATTTCATCCTTTTTAATTAAAATAAAAACACTTTTTTTCGTTTTAGTTTTCTTTAATATCTTTGAGAGGAAATGAATCGTTAAAATAAATTACTAAGAAATCTAATACATTTAAGCTACCTTTTTTACAGAAATTCTGACAAAAAGAATATAGTTTTACATTCACTCAAATCTTTTTGAGATGAAATAAATCCTTAGTAAACATTACTAAGAAATAACTAATACATTAAATCTACATATGTTCAAATAATTATCTGAATGTACTTTAGATAACCTTTTAAAAGATCCCCAAAAAAATGTCTATCCACTTAAATAGTTTTGAGAGGAAATAAATCAGGACAAGAACTGAGGACAAATGAGCAAAAACCTTATGATCTAATCAAGACTTGACCTGCTAGTTAAAGTTAGTTTGTTTCTCCATGATCTTGACCTGATGAGGGCCACATAAATACAGACAAAGGGCCACATGTTAACTTACTTGACTGGGGTCTCTTTAGGGCTCCCTGAGCAGAGGATCACGTCTGTCTCGGTGTATCTGAGGACGGCTCAGGAAAACTCGTGGAGACCAAAAAATGATGTTGAACAATATATAGTCAGTAAATAAGTAAGTAATAGTTATTTGTAAAGCGTCTTTCTAGACCTCAGAGCCCGAGCTGGGGTGTAAGTCTGGATCAGATCACTGATGGAAGGTCTGACCATGAATAGATCTGAAAGTAAGAACCAGAATTGTAAAGTCAATCCTGAAAGAAACTGGCAGCCAGTGAAGAGTTTTAAGGATCAGAGAAATGTGAGTTCTTCTACTAGAGCAGCTCAGAATTCTCGCTGCAGGGTTTTGTATGAACTGCAGGCGAGACAGATCCTTCTTGTTTAGACATGAACCATGTGTGAGAGACTGAAGTCCATCTATGATGTCAGAGAACATGTTGAGAGGATACTGTGCTCGCCCGTACTGCTGCGTGTCGTCTCCATCCACGTCCAAGTCGGCGTCGCTGTCCCGACACTCCTTTGTCGCGGCGTTCACCGCCACGGAACCTGAGACGAGAGTTTGACGCCTTGAGTTTCCGTGGGCCACAGAACCAAAAAAATAACAAGCCGCCAGTCTTGACAGACGGTGAGTGACAAGCGAACGGGTCAGAACTTCCTGCCCGGTTAAAGGAAACCGTTACATTTCAGCCTCCAAGGCATCCTGTTCTGCCGTAATCTGGACTGAAAAGTTCAGTGGTTTTTCAACTGCCACTCACTCACATTACTTGCAGTGTGTTGAACACACACACACACACACACACACACACACACACGCACCTTTAAAGCCGCCCACCAGAGACATCATCTGGATCTTCCTCCTCTCGTTCCACTCGTCCTCCACGGGCTCGGCAGCGTTCTCCTGAGACACAGACACTTGTGTGAGGCGCAGGAATGGAACCTGTGCAGCTTCAGGCTGAAGCTGCTCTCAGATACTCGCGAGGGTTTTTTTTTGATCTTGACGACACGAGAAACATGTCCACGAGTGGGTTTTTTTTTCTCCAACGAGGAGATAAGAACGTACCTGCCCGTCCTCTGGTTTCCTTCGCCTCAGTTTGTTGATCCTGACTGTTGACGCAGAGAGAGAGAAAAACAGTCTTAAAAGTGTTGAAAATGAAGGAGGAACTTTTGTGTTTCTGTTTTGACGTGGATTTCTTGTTCTACTGGGTTGTGCGACGTCATTTTTATTTGACTATGAATGACATTTCAAATAAATGTCATGGCAGAGGGTTGAAACAAGCTGCTTGGCAGAGGTCTGCACTCTCTGTTTTACTAGTTTACAACCATTAGGTAAAATAATCCTCGTTTAATCCTGGGATTCACTTTCTGAAACTTCCTCCATTCAAAGTAATCAGTGTTTTTTTCACTTGTTAACCCTTGTGTTATCTCAGGGTCAAGATGACTGGAAGGCCTGAAAAAATTGTGTTTGTGGTATCCCTTGTGGTTTCTCTGGGTCAAGGTGACCCAAAGGCCTAAAAACAATTGTGTTTGTCGTATCCCTTGAGTTATCTCAAGGTCAAAGTGACCCGAAGGCTGGAAACAAATGTGTTTGAGGTATCCCTTGTGTTATCTCAGGGTCAAGGTGACCGAAGGCTGGAAACAAATGTGTTTGTGGTATCTCTTGTGTTATCTCAGGGTCAAGGTGACCCGAAGGCCGGAAACAAATGTGTTTGTGGTATCCCTTGAGTTATCTCAGGGTCAAAGTGACCCAAAGGCTGGAAACGAATGTGTTTGAGATTTCCCTTGTGTTATCTCAGGGTCAGGGTGACCCAAAGGCCAGAAGAAAAAATGTGTTTGAGGTATCCCTTGTGTTGTCTTTGGGTCAAGGTAAACAACCTCCACCACTGCATATGTATTTATGGAAGCCAGGGAGGTTGTTCACCTTGACCCAGAGACAACACAAGGGATACCTCAAACACATTTGTTTTCAAGCCTTTGGGTCAACTTGACCCTGAGATAACAAACATTTATCTGAACTTGCAAACTCAACGTTGCTTATGAGGTACCAACCCTTCAACACACCACTCTCAGTGGCGGTGACCTGTACCAGCTACCGTAATGCTTTGTCGCCCAGCCAATCACTTGTGTAGAACGGCATCATGGGAGTTTACTTTTTTTTTGTTGGAACTGTCAGTGCGGGATTCGGGAAATCTGCACGATCCGTGAACATATTTGCGTAATATTTGTAGTGTAAAACATCACCTGGGAAACCTGCGATTAATTTGCGTTGCATGTGACTTCAAAATACCTTTATTTAAATTAAGCGATAACACAGCGTCAAGCATTGATTCTATGGAAGATGAAGAGACATTTTCTCCTTCCTTCCTGTAAGTAACAATGTGAGCAAGCTTTGGTGTTCTTGACTGAATCTTTGAGAGTATCTTAGGAATGTGAACTGATTAATGTTTATAGTTATGGACCAATGCATGTTTCTCTTTCATATAATTTGATTTAAAGACACGTTTACAAAACATGACGCTTCATACACACGACTCTTTATTCATCCAGACGGTCGGAGTTTCACGAGTCGATCTGTCGTGTTTCACAACCCTGAACTACAACAGTCTCATAACCGTAAATCGACCACAATCACACACATCCTGGTGTTGGAGTATGAAGAAGTGTGTGTGTGTGTGTGTGTGTGTGAGGGGGGGAGGGGGGGGGGGTGTATTAATACAGAAACGTTTCTTCCTCTTTTCTTCTGCGCTGATGTGAAAGTTAAAACGGCATAACTGCACCTCACCTCTCGCCGCGACCCGCTCAAGGGACATTAAGCTTTAGGACCCCTTTAATCCCGGGCTGACGGGGGTTCAAGTGTGGTGTGGGGGGGGCAGCGTCGTAATGAGGGTTAAAGAGACAGTGAAGACGAGGAAGAGCTCATCAGACGTGGAGGTTGATTAATCCACTCCCTCCTCCTCCTCCTCCTCTCACCACGACGCTCATTATGAAGATGATTACGTCGTCCAGATTAAAAAAGCTCAATAAAGGCTAACGGGGCGACAGTTGGGAGGGTCGGAGGCGAGCGCCGCGAATAACAGAAGTGAGACAAAGAGAAGGAAGATCTGTTGGATGACGCAAGGTTAGTGAAACTCTGAGGGCGAGCACCTGCGCGTCGGTTTGAAGAACGGGCGTCAAAAAAAAAAAGAACAAAGATTCAGGTGAGATCTCGACATTGACGAGTCTCTGATATGATGAGGAAACTTGAAAATACTCATGAAATAAAGGAAACAACGTTGTGAGTTATTGCAGTTATGACGAGGTATTAAAGAAATCTGCTTTAAATTTTATGTGATTGTGTATTATAATTTTTTTTAGGTGTTACACATAAAAATGTCTTTTGAGTGAAGAAGAGATGATCAACGTCAGGGTGAGAATAAAATAGAAATAAGAAGCAAAGGTGAGTCCAAAGCATAACTTATTTGACTCAAATACTTTTATATAATTTTCATTATTGTCTCTATTGTGAGCATATGTTGAAATAAAAATAGGTTGTTTTTTTTTGGTTTAAAGTCTGTTATATTATGAGTAAAATTACTCACGAAATAAATAAGTGCATAAGTAAAGTCACGACTAGGTATTATATAAATCTGCTATGAATGCTATTTGGTTGTGTAGTATTTTATTTAAAAATTAATCACTGAAAAAATGTGCACCTAATGTGAAATATGAAGGTATTAGGTTTTAATTAATTTGAATGAACATTATTTTAATTAAAAAATATTACATTCAACATTTTTATTTTAATATAAATCACAAAATAACTATGATGAAATGAAATAAACGCTTTTATATGTATTATTTTTTCAGAGGTATAAGAAACCCCCACAAAAATGATTGAGTAAACCTTGTAAATGTAGTAAATGATATATTTTTTAAAACAAATTACTCCTGAGGTTTAAGGGTTTCACAATCACAGTGAAAAGCTGATTAAGAAACACATCCCTTAAAAGCGTAATTTTAAAAATACAAATATTTAAAAATATGTCTTCATGAGAATATTCTGAATATTTAAACATTATTTAATGATGTTTAGGTGATTTCTTTTTTTATGAACGTGATTTCTAATGAAATCTGATTAAATTCACAGTTTTATTTAAATATAAATCACAAAATAAATATATGCACTTAATATGAAAATATAATAAATACATTTTTTAAGGTATAAGAAATTCTCACAAAGAAAAGATAAATAAACCATGAAAATAATAAAATATATATGTTTTAAAACACATAACTCATGAGGTGTAAGGGCATCAGAATCACTAGTTATGGTCTGATGAAGCTTCATGAAACAGTGTCATGTCAGTAGGTGGCGCCATCCGTTTAAAAATGAGCTTTTTTGTAATTAAAACAGTTGAAGGAAATTAGTGCAGAGACCGCCATCTAGTGGACTCTGATAATAATGACACTGTTTCATGAAGCTTCACCAGACCTTCCCTAAGAATTACAGTCAAAGGTTTATGTTGAAAAACACGTCAATTAAATGAAAACTCTTTAACTTTTTTTGAATAAAACTATTTAAAAAGATGTTGATGATGATTTTTCTGACTATTAAAACATTATTAAATGTTTTTTTTCTGGTCTCTTACCCGCTTGTGTGCAGTCTAGGTGGGCTCCTGCGCTGTGGGGACGTAATGGGCCAGATTTGACGTAGCACCTGCACCAGCAGAGGTCATCAACTGTTAACATATCAAGAGGTCAGAGTTGAAAGGTTAATAGCTCCTCTGCTCGTGTGGGCGCTAGGCCGCTGGAGATGATGTGGGGAGAAAAAAAAGCGGGAAACTATCTGAGCAAGCGAGGAGGACGTGGGGGCGGTGTGACACACACACACACACACACACACACACACACACACACACACTGACTGTGTTAACAATAGTCTCCCGGATTATTGAGAAACTCTCTTTTTTTTCACTTTTAAAGGCGTTTTAACGACAGACTGAGTCAGCAGCAGTGAAACACAAGTCAACGTACCGTTCAGTCGAGTGTGTCTGTTCGCTCGCACACGAAGAAACGTCTGCACAGAGAAACACACGTTGAAACATCCTTTTTTAAAAAGCAGGACAGAGACTTTTTACAGTAAATTCTACCAAATACAATACAAGCTGAATTCTTAGCCCTCATTAGAGCGCAAAACTATTCAATCGCTGTAGCAGACTTTTAAGTAGCATTTTTTTTAACTATGTCAAATATTTTGTTCTATAATAAAAGTGAGCTTTTGATTTAATACAAGAGAACGATCACACATTTTGATTTATTCTCATTTATCTTAAAAAAACTGATTTAGTTGAATTAATATCTAAATAAATCTAAATGTTCATTGCAAACATCGTTGTGTTATTTAACTTTTTGTGTTTTATTGCTGAAAATGTTACTTTTGTCACATTAAAAAAAAGTTAATGACATTCTCATGGATCAAAACCTCGATTTTTAGGAGCAGTTTTGATCTGATTATTTGACTTTTGAGACAACTTAATGCATTCAAACTTTCATCTGGGCCACAAGCATAAGACCAAATTAATCTGGTCAGGATTTTACGTTTTTTTTAATGTGTTAATGTTTCTTGATTTTAAGAGATAAGGTAAAATAAAACAGATAATAACCAACTTGAAAAAAGAAACTACAAACAATTAAAATAAATTAAAACCATCATTAATTTGTGGAATATATTACAATAAAAATAATAATATATGATAAAATAATTATAAACATAAACCATGCACTCCCAAAGACCAGCCTGTGTGTTTTTATGATGCTACTTACATTTAGTTAATTTCCAATATTGATAGAAACTGATTTCTGTATTGAACAAAAATCCACTTTTATTTATACCATAATCTCCACCTCCAAGGCACTCGTTGTATAAACAAAGCGGGGCGTAATTACAGCTGGCTGGAGTAGAACTGAAGCCATTCTTAATACGTCATAATGGACTACGCTCTCGTAACCTCTCGTTCGCCCAGATTTTAGACGAACTTTATAAAGTAATAAGTTGAAAACATGGTCATGATGACAGACTTACTGCATCTTGGAGAGAAAGACATCAACATTTGAAACATGGGAGTGAGTCAGTTGTTGTTGTGACATTAGTTGTCGTTGAAACACGATTATTAAACTGCGTTGTTTGTTTTGTGTTCTTGATGCTCTTCAGCCTCTCGGGTTATGAACTGACCTGGTATCTGTCCGAGTGTGTGTCATCGGCCGGCCGGAGCGGAGAAGCCGGACAAGCTCCTTCACGCTTGATATGCAGGGATAATGAAAGAGACTAGATAGAGAAGAAGCAAAAAAAAAAGAAGTGAATCCAAGAACAAAGCAACACAACAAAGTGTTTCTACCTTGGACGTCCTCATGAGGAGGTCGTGCTGCACTGGGTTGATGCTGCAGAGAGACCAGCCCATGTTAGAAAACATGTTATTTCGCACAAACAAATATTCAAACGTGGTCATGTCAATAATGTGTGTGGGTTTTGTGAAACGACATCTCGTGGCACACAAACACACACGGGTCCAAGACCACTGTCCCCCTGGGCCAAGTACAATTTGAAAGCATTACCGTCGGCCGAGCGTTCGTTAAGCAGATTTGGAGTGTAATGTCTTTATTGGAGGAATCATTCTTCTGTTCTTAGCAGCACGTAATGTGCGTGTCTATTTCTGTGTGTGTGTTTATTTGTGTGCGAGAGTGGCTCACACAGGCCATTAGCAGGACATTATCTAGCTCGCTGTATGATTTGTCGCCTCCAGGCGGAGGACCTAATATGAAATATGTTCGGGACAACGAGGCGGCTTGTAAACACGGCGCGGAGGTGACGGGGAAGACGGAGGACGGAAGACGACACCGGAGGAGGCTCAGACGACGTGACTCGTCGCTCCTGGAAATCGACAGACATGTTGAAAGACGTACTTGATCTGAAGCTGGCTGAGTTTGTTTAACTCCTGCTCCATGTGGTCCTGCAGTTCACCGGGTCTCAGCAGCGTCTGACACACCGGGCACACCGGGGCCTGGGAGTCGTACAGAACCTTGACTTTACCTGCAGGGAGAAGATACTTGAGAATAGAATCGTGTTTCCTGTTTAGTCGCAAATAAAATCACACAAAGAGAACAAACTTTTTACTACAATTCAACCCTTTTTACATGTATGTTGTAAAAACAGAAAACAATAGATGGATGGATGGATGGATGGATGGATGGATGGATGGATGGATGGATGGATGGATGGATGGATGGATGGATGGATGGATGGATGGATGGATGGATGGATGGATGGATGGATGGATGGATGGATGGATGGATGGATGGATGGATGGATGGATGGATGGATGGATGGATGGATGGATGGATGGATGGATGGATGGATGGATGGATGGATGGATGGATGGATGGATGGATGGATGGATGGATGGATGGATGGATGGATGGATGGATGGATGGATGGATGGATGGATGGATGGATGGATGGATGGATGGATGGATGGATGGATGGATTCGATTAGATAGGAAATTGGGTTTCCAGTTTACAGCATACGATATATTCATAAAATCTATAACAAGAACAAAGTTCAAATAAAAATAACTAACTGCAAATATGAAGAACATACTGTATATCAAAAGAAATAACACAAAGAAAAGGATACAAAGATTAACATAGAATAGAATCATCTTTTCACTTCACTCCTGCCCCAAAACTCAGAATTAAAACATCTAATAGCACAAGGAATGAATAAGTCCCTGAGTCTATTAGTGTTGCATCATGGGAGGAGCATTCTTGCACTTCATCTGCTTCTCTGCTCTGTTGTGTTTTTTGGGGGATTTTTTTTTTTACTCATAGCAGTAACCCCAAAAAACACTTTACTAAGTCATTTCCCACCTGAAATAAGCAGAATATTTCCTTGATTTTGATTTAAAAACTGTTTTCAAGTATGTATCATTTTGGAAAGAGCCTCTCAATTCGACAAATACTGAACCTCATGTACTTGATGTGTCTCATTCTGTGGCAGTAAATTGTCAAATATTTGGTATATAAGTAGAATATATAAACAGTGATCATTTACAACTTTGATGGAAAAGAGAGAAGTTTTACACACTGACACGTCATTACAGTGAGAAGATAATGTATCAGGTTGTTACTATAAACTGTTTTAACAAAGAAAAAAAAGATCCTTCCTCTCGAACACCTGCACGCTGACATCACCGGCCGTCAACAGGAACATTACCCTGCAGGACGGCTCCAGGTCCACTGGGCTCCACTAATGGAAAGTACCGTGAGCGGCCAGGTGGAGTCCAGAGGACCTGGACTACATCAACCCTTTTACCAACAACATGTGGTGGTTTACTCGTGAAGGCAGTCAATCACTCGTGGCCTCGTCACGAAGGCTGGAAACTCAACGTCTCGCTGGCAGACAAACGACTTGTTGTTTTATTTGGAATCATGGGTAAAAAAAAAAAAAAAAGTCTCTATGTGACGCTTTGGAAGATTCCAGTTAAAGGCAAGTGACCCTTAACAAGGGATTGAAAAATGGGAAAGTGGAGTCAGGTGTCCTGTCCCTCCCCCCCCCCATCACTTCCACCTCCCTCCTCTCTCAAGCCCTTTTTGCATCTCCTCACCGTCGCCTAAATGACTTTTCCTGACATGCATCGAACGTTCCGGGCTTTCTGCGCTCCCGCGCCCGGAACATGCAGGCATCAGTAAACAATGAAATCTCTGGGCTGAAATTGAATTTATAACCACATTACCTGGACAGATAACGTCTCTGAATGGCGCCGCGATAAGAGCGCCGGGATTTGATTTCCAGGTGTTTTATTGGTCCACCTTTTTTTTTGGGATAAGCCTCATCCATCCCACACGCACACACCCCTTGTCCACACAAACATTTAATGATGTGACTGGCATTTTTGTACTCGAGATAAGTGTGTGTGTTTGCATGTTGTCTCCGAGGCCGGACTGTTGCTCTCGTAAGCGTTTGGTTCACTTTTTCTTTTTTTTTTTACACATCTCCGTCTCCGCCTCCTGCGCACATAAAGCCTGTCAGTGTTAGTCAGACTCAGCGCTTCTTCAGCCTGGGGGGTCTCAGACACACAACAGGGGTCTGTAAAACCTGCCTATGGGGGCCTGTTAACTGCTCCCTCACTACGGCAACTGCCTTGGATGGTTTGGCCCTCTCTGGTTCAGCTATGCTAAGGTTGACTGGCCCATCTCCTGATGTATTTAGGGTCTCTCTGTGTCCTGTTTTGTTCTTTTGTCTCCTCGCTCTCGCCCCCCCTCTCCCACCGTCAGACCGTTGTCACGGTTTTTATCGCTACATTTAGACGTTTGAAACTCACAGAGAACGCCGCTTGATTTAGATTTTTTGGAGCCAAAGTTCAACCAAAATTCTCTCGTTTTCCAGTCACCCTCATGTCGACTAAGAGTTGGGAGTAGTTGGGACTTAAAAACATCCAAATACCTCCGTACTGCTCGTCTGTAACGTCCCTCTTGCATTGAAGCCTCGACATGAAGAATTGTTCCCCGAAAGTATGACGTTACAGACGAGCAGTATGGAGGTATTTGGATGTTTTAAAGTGTCTTTTTGGACAAAGATAAAGACAACTGAGCTCCAGTCGCTACATTAAAATCAACATTTTTGTCTATAACTCTAAAAAGGAACAAATAATCCCAACCCTTAGTCGTCCATATTTTAAGATTGTTTGTAGCAGCACTTGCTAGGCCAACATCCTACACAGACAGGAAGTACTCCGGGTAAATTTCACAAGCGTTTCTAATCTACTGTCTAAACTGAAAGCGCTTGAGATGTTTTCCCGAAATACTTCCTGTCTGTGTAGCACGTTGAACTAGCAACTTACCTAGTAGCATCCGCTAAAACCAAGCTTTAAATATAAACTTGTTTAAGTTTTTTCGGAAAAATTACTACTTCAATAAAAGAGGGACGTTACAGATGAGAGGTATGGATGTATTTGTATGTTTTTTAGACAAAGAAGAAGATGAAGGCAACTAAACTCCAGTCGCTCCATTAAAATGAAAAAACATTTTCCCTATAACTCTAAAAAGGAACATATTACTCTGAAAGCAATCCTAACCCTTAGTCGACATGAGGGTGAGTAGAAATGAGTGAAGTTTGAATTTTGGGTGAACTATCACTTTAAACTGTAACAATACATCAATTAAAACTATTTATCCTGCTTTAACAAAGGGTATGAACTTGTATAGTCATTAAGTACCAATAAGTCCTGTGTAGAGCTTTATTATTTAGCCAACATTTGAGCGAACAAATGCAAACATTCCTGAACACGTCCTCTTTTTATCCCTAAGATTCGGCAAAGAAGAGTCTGGTGCGTCACTCGGTTCAAGATCAGCCTTGTGAACCAAAACAAGATATCATCGTCATTCACCTTCAGCTTTTGTTGTTCCTCCGCTCTGCAGGGTTCACTTGTTGCCCCTTCAGCACAAAGATCTAAATCCTCTTCAACCAATCCTCAAAACACAGCATCCCCCCCACCCCCGGGGGCGGCGGGTAATGGCCGATGCCAGCGCCCATATGACGGCTGCCAGTTCCGCTGATGCAGATGGAGCAGAGATGCTTAACGTGACCTTTAGTGAATGCCACATCACATCAGGCCTGGATGTCACCTGCTGACATTATGCCGGGGCATGAAAAGGCTATTCTGCAGGGGGAGACGTGGTGACAAACATCCCCCCCGGTGACACATATGTGGACGTGGGATAATTCTGATTGACATGAGGGCAGCTGGATGATGTTGAATGGCAGGAGACATGAAGCTTGAGAAGAAGACTTTTCCACAAAACTGAAATCTCAGATGAGTTAATGTTCTCAATTTTTTGGGGGGGTTATTCTGATTCAGCTAAAAAAAAAAACTTTTCACAATTCTGTATTTGGTTGTAGTTTCCCTGAAGGAAAATAATTATTTTAGCGATAAAACTAATTTGATTTATCCTGAAAACTTTTTCACAATAGACATAAGACACCGTAAAAAAAAAAAAAAAGTGGGTCAGAGACGGCGTTTCCACTCATTTAAAGTACTTTAGACTTTCTTATATTGTCATTGTACAGAAAACACAGCAGAGAAACTGGCTTAAAATTATTTTTTAATGTAATGGTGAAATTTAGAGTGTGTTAAAATGCTTTCATGCGGGATATCTTTTTCGAGATATGGGAAATGAGAAAACCTGATTCTGCTTTGAGTTTGTTATAACAAGGGAGAGCCAGCGATATAATATCAAGTGGTTAAATGCCAATAGTTTAGGGAACCATTAGGCTCAGTTTCAAAAGTAAGTGGACTTTGTTACTGGTTAAGATCTAATGATACCCATTTTAGGGTAGATGAGGACCAGATCACACTATTGACTTTATTATAGTTATTATTTGGATTGTTTTTTTGTGTTACTCATTAATAACCTAATTATTTTCGCAGTAATATGTTCCTTTTAAGAGTTATAGTCCAAAATGTTTGTTCATTTTAATGTAGCGACTGGTGTCAGTTGTTTTCGTCTTCACATTTGTCCAAAAAGACACTTAAAAAACATCCAAATACCTCCATACTGCTCGTCTGTAACGTCCCTTTTGTATTGAAGCCTTGACAAGAAGAATTGTTCCGAATAAACTTAAACAAGTATATATTTTAAGCTTGTTTTTAACAGACGCTTCTAGGCCATCGTCTTAATCTTGCGCACTGACATTTGCAATATGTTTCATGAGGAAAGACTTCCGTCAGCAGCTGAGAAACCTTGAGCTGCCGCTATAAACACACTTATTATTATTATCATTAGTTTATTTAAAGGGGACAGTGCAATTTCATAATAAAACACATGGTTAAAAAAGCCAGAATTACTTAAAAGGCTAGTTTTCATCTGTAGTCTCCTTGCCATGATGTGAGAAGGCAATAAAATACATTTAAAAAACAGAATACATGTACAATATAATACAAAATCCATATGTAAACACTTACAATGAAGAAATAAAACAAAAAAGGATTCCTCATGTCGAGGCTTCAATACAAGATGGACGTTACAGACGAGCAGTATGGAGGTATTTGGATGTTTTTAAGTGTCTTTTTGGACACAAGAATGTGTAATAAACTGTTGGGCAAAAATACACTTCGAACTAAAACTAGTTGAAATCATTTATCATAACCATGTGTGGATTATTTTAGTGCATTAGATGTGAATAATACACGTCTACTGTCTACACTGGGAAAACTCTGTCAGCCACAAACAAACTTAAACTATATAGACTTGTTCAATACAAGATGGACGTTATAGCCGAGCAGTATGGAGGTATTTGAATGTTTTTAAGTGACTTCTTGGACGAAGATGAAGACGACTGAGCTCCAGTCGCTACATTAAAACGAAGATAGAACATAGAAAATGAACTCCAACTCAAAGTTTAAGCAAGGAATCCCAATGTTCAAATAAAGCATGGTCGGATTCATCCCTTAGATTTGAACACATACAAATGTTACCAACAGTGTTTTGCTGTTGATCACCCCAAGATCAAATAAAGGGTGCAAAGAAAGTTGCAGATCTCGGCGGGAGATGGATCTTATTTGCGTCTGCTGCTCCCTGACAATAAAGTGCCAGTCGAGTCAGCCCCGACTGGCATCATTATCCCAATCATCAAACAATTCTCTAAGCACATCAGAAATCCCTCTATAAAGCCGTAACAAGCACAGACTCTATATAACAAGTAGAAATCTCGGGGGGTTGGGGAGGGGGGGCGAAGTTAACGCTTGGCGGCGAACGCTGCGACGCTCTGTTGTGCAGGCAGGTCCTTGGCACACTTTCAGAGGAGATGGAGGCTATAAAAGCGGTTGGCTCCTGCCACACCTGTACCCCACCCTGTCCCACAGCCTGCTTCCTATTTAAAGCATCGCATGCAGGATATTAGTCAGGCTTTTTCTGCCGTCTGTGAGGTACGGCGAACCTCTGAAGCGGAGGGGGAGGGAAAAGTATGCAGGCCCGCCGTTTGTTTTTTATTGGGGAAATAATGGCCTATTGAGAGGTTGGGTATTTAATGAGCAACATAATAGGCCCTGTAGTAACACATCTGCTATGAGCAGAGTCATTTCCTCGACTTTCAAAGGCCTTTACAAGTCCACTCACTTTGACTTCTGCATATCTGCTTTTTATTAATTACGGGATTGCGTCGGCGCATGACAAGACGCTCGGCTTCCTCTCCCGGCGTGACCTCGGATCTCCGGCCGTCCGATCCAATTGAAGAAAAAAAACAACCCCCCCCCATGCCCCCCTACTGCGATCAATTGTATTAAATGTGTTAAAGATACTCGCGGCGATGGCGGCGACCTCTGGCCTCGGCTCCGATCGATGCCTCGTTAGAGCCCTAATGATCGTTCATTGACTAATAAGATCTGTATCAACCTCTTGTGAAGCATCGATTGGCCTTTGTCCTCTGTAGTGCGCGGTGAATTATGTCGAGCGGCGGGGAGGCGGCAGCTGTAAGTCCGGGGAGAATCGGATGATGAAAAAGCTCCTGGTGGGAATGGACAGGAATCCTAAACCTCAAATGGACTCATTCTGAAACGCCCGCAGGGCCTAAAGCTTCTCCAACCTGGTTCGGCGGATCAATGGACATAACCTCTTCGACCACAGGTCAATCAGCTCACGAACCCTCCAGTTTCCCTCGTCCTCCGGGCGCTACGATTGCTCCATCTTGTGCGGGCGTGGCCCCGCATCTGTGAGTCCAATCATCGCGTTGATGGAGAGTGAACTGGAATCGCCGTGCGACTCTGTCCGTGTGACTTTATTTCCCTTTTTGCTGGACCCAAGGGCAAAGATCGAACCCTGCCTGAGCTCCGGTCCAGCCAATCAATCTGGCGCTCATTGAGATGCATGGCTCGATGATCTTTGATAGCGACTTACGGATCAGGGAGGAGGGGGGAGGGGAGGCGAGTCGGAGGGATGGGTGTTGAACTGTCCTTGGGTATCGAGTGTCACGCGAGGCTACTTAAAGGCTTCCTCAGTCTTTCAACCAGGCCCGGTACGACGATTTGAGAGAGTTGTTATATTCAAAAGTCCTTTCATTCTTGGTTTCCATATGTGTTTTAGTTTTTTTTTTTACAGAACGGCTCATTGTAGTTAGACTGGGATAGTGTAGGGAAGAGAGGAAAAGGTCATTGCATTGGCAGGAATCTGGCGTTACGATAAATTCCAACTACCTGACAGACCAGCATGACTCTTGACGAAGTTGTAACTGCTTTTGATTTGAAACCAAAAATATGTCCAAACATCAGCTTTAGCAGCGGATGGAGTCCACTGTATCCTCCTGTCCTCAGTCTTCGCCAGGATCTCGCGAGATTTCATTGTTCCTTAATCTGGCAAGAAGTCATTACTGCTGCCATGTAGTGGCCAAAGGTTTAATTGTAAAACAAAACTTATAAAACGCTGTGCATATCATTTTTGGGGCGAATTACGGTACAAAAACAAAGTTTAGCAAGTGCTCATGGGAAATGTGGTCTCCCGTCGGGCTAACCTACACTAAAAATCGCATTGAGCTGCTTTAATTGTTAATAGAATTTATTATTATTTGACAGTTATTTAAATTACATTTAAAATAAGATACAGTGTTGTTTTATATTGATAAGCGATATAAATAATTATAAGGATAATAATACATTTTATTTAAAAGCAATTTTCGAAAAAAAACTCAAGATCTCTTCACAGAAAGCAACCATCAAATCACACAATACAAAGAAACCAGAAAGTTTTTGTGATTTCTTTTTCTCTCTGAAATCTTTTGCTTGAGTGTAGTTTCTTGTGTACAATCATTCAAAATCTGATGCTGTATATATCATAAAAAACAACTACTTGAGTCAAATGATCTTTTGCTTAATTAAGTGTAGGCCTGTGTAGTCCAAGAAATAATGAATAAATATTAATAGCAGGTGTGTGTTTTCATACTTTTTAAGCATTTGAAATATTGTTCAACAAAAAAACGATACCTCAGTTGACACTAGCAACAACTCAAGCTATAGTTATAAATATCTAGTAAGTAAGTGTTGAATGACAGACGACATTTTCCATTTTGTGTTTTTATTTGGGATATTTCTAAAGATTCTCCGTGCACACTCTCGGCAGGTGTTAACGTTTGTGCTCCAAAGTTGACACATGACAATAGTTAAAAAAGAACATTGACTTGCTTTAGCTGTCAATCATCCAGACTAATAATCCCGACGAGCCACACTCTCGTCCTAAAATGACTACGGCGAGTTGTGTTGTTTGTGTACGAGACGATCCGTGTGTGTATCTTGATTCAGTCATAATGACTGTAAAACTAAGACTATTAGTCGGACCAGTGATTAACTCAAATGAACGCCCCCTCGGCAACGATTTCATTGTCGTCACATCAATAAGCTCTTGTTTAATTTCCCCCACTGCGATCTAATGACACCATCACACAGACGCGCGGTTAATTCAGACTCCATCAAGCAAGCAGGAGAAGAAAAAACATTTCCTCTTCTGTTTACTGAGAGCGAAGCTTAACGATCGTTCTATGAAAACAATTCTACTATTTTTAGACATTCACACATGGCCTGCAAAAATACTGCATTCAATCATTCAAAGCATTTGACATGTTGTTGTCTTAAATGTAATGTTATATACCATTGTTTTGCAGTTTAGTTGAAATTTGAGCGTCTAAAGGCAAAATTTCACAGCCTTTTTCAATTGTTAGTAATCAAAGCTAGCAATGTAGCATTCAGTTCATTCACTTAACTTTACAGTTGTTGTTGTTTTTTGTATTCTCTTATCAGTTTAAGCTAAAAAAAAAAGAAAAAAAAGTAATAGTAGTAGTAGTAGTAGTACCAGTTTGAGACCTTGACTCTTACAAGGGTTTGAGTTGCTTTGTAGTAGTCAGATACATGTTAGCACAACGGAGAGTCATGTTAAACGGTGACGAGCATTTAGCATCATATGCTTTTTATTAAATAAATGTTTCTTAAAAGAACATATAGCGTAAGAAAATGAATAAAAGATTGGTTAAAAAATAGAATAAAAAAATTCTTGTCATGAAGTAATTTTCCATGTACTTGGTAAAAGTGTACTTTGTACTTTGATTCTCCAATTACATTGAAACATAAATTATTTTATTCGCAATAATTTAACAGTTTGAATGAACTTAAAGCAACATCAACAAAACACTAAAAGTGATAATATTATAAAGATGAATATCCAGTATCAGCAAGGTACTCTTTAGAAAAAATGTTTTGAGTATTGACAGTTTCAAACCAACGTATACTGTAAAAACAACATATTATAATTAATTGATCACCTCATCATATTCTTGCAGTGTCTTGTCAAGTCGAGTAACTTTAGCATATAAAAAGTGACTTCACATCCGCCATCTTGGTTATGTTGCGGGAGCTGACCCATTATCGTGTGCATTGCAGTGCTCTATACTGACACCTTCAGGTGAGATTTTCTAGATCAGAACTGCAGAGAATAACATTTTTACTTCACTGTAAGTCATTGTACTTCAAAGATAGCGAAGTTAAGTACTGTTTCAAAAACAGTTTTTCGTGATAACATCTTCAAATGTGTCCGGGGTTAAGAAACATTACTGATAATCTCCCCCCCGACCCCCTGACCCCCTCACACACCTGTCCCACATGCAGCGCAGGTGAGTAAATGGCTAAAAAGCTGCACTTAAACTCAATAGTGGCACATATATGGGTCATGTGACCACCAAAAAAAAAAAAAAAAAAAAAAAGCCCACATGAGACTCGAAGTGTCAAAAAGCTAAGATAAGATCCGATACTGTGTGAAGTGCTGTGACGGTCATGCTGGTGTCGGAGGATTCATGTTTGGGTGGAGACGACCATGTTGTGTCTGAGTCGAGGATCTTTATCGTCACACTTTACGTCGCTTGATTTAAAGCCATGTTAATGGATCAGCCGGGGAAATAAAGACCCGCGCAGGTGCACGACCACAAACAGTGCAGTCGTATATACATCCGTGTGAAGCCTGTCTACACACTTGTGTATCAGCCATGTATCCGTGGTGAGCGCGGCCCCCCAGACCACCCCCCTCTACACGCCCGTGTGATCCTCCTTTGTCAGCAAACACGCAGGAACAAAGAGGCCTCGGGCAGAGCCAGCAGGCATAGATCTTCTGCTCTCTGTTCTTCTCCACTGGGGTCACTCGGGAGCTGCTCATGGGTTCAATCTCCTCTACTTGACCGATCAAAAGTCCTCCCTCTGACCGGCTGCCAAAACCCTTCTCTGGCTTTCATCTGGGATTCATAGCACCGTGGTTACATCGGAGACTCCGGGTTTAAGGTCTTTGGCAACGACGCCGGGTCAAACTGTCCGGCCTGAGAAGACGCTTTGACGTCACCAGCACAATTGATTAAAGAAAATTACAAACTCTATGTTCTCATCGCACGCTTTTTTATTTACTTTTAAAAAGGTTTATTTAAAGTAATGTTGACGTCAAAATGACAACATTATTTTACTTTAAATCATATAGTTTCAGACGAAAAAGTTTGATCAAAGACGTGACTTCATTGTTGCTTTTTTCAAATGTTTTAATGATGTTTAAATGTGGTTTGCTGGTCTAAATGTTCATGTTTGGTGTCCTTGATTATCCACAATGGCGCCTTAAAATGTATTTATTGTTATAATGTGTAACGATTTTTACTCAGATTTAATTTTAAATGATTGCTATCCATGTATCTGAATTATTCCTTCCATGTATATGAATTATTCCTACCAAAAATGTAATAAAAAAGGGTTTAAAAGAAATGGTCAACCCTATGTGTTATCTTAGGGTCAAGGTGACCCGGAGGCCAAAAAACAAACGCCTTTGTGGTATCCCTTGTGTTGTCTCTGGGTCAAGATGAGTGATCAAAGCCAGAATTTGACTCAGAGACAAAACAAGGGATACCACAAGGACATTTGTTTTTCGGCCTCCGGGTCATCTTGAACCCTGAGACCCTAAGAGTTAAGGATTATTTTGAATTAAACATGATGCTTTTAATAATTGAAAAAATATATATAAAATGTCAGATGTTATTATATTTAAGAAGTTTTAAATCAAATATATTAATTGTAATGAAGTTTAAATGTCTTTAAACTAACCGATTATTATTTAATTATTATCATTGTATCGCAAAACATCCCAATAATAATGATAATTCAAACTTTTAAACTTATTGATATTTATTTAAAAATCTAAAAGGTAACTTTAAAAAGGAAAAAGGGGTAATACTTTAAAGTAATATTTCAAGCTAACAATTGTAAATAATTTATTAAAATAAACACTTACAACTTGTTATATTTATAGCAAGTTTCAACAAAAAATTGATTTATTTGTTGAGTTAAATCCTATAAAAAAAACAACTAGTATTTAATACTGAAAAACGCTTTAATAACGCAGGTGAAATTAAACAAAAGTTAATTACGAAGATGTTTCTCTTGGAAACTGTGTTCACCGGAGAGAAACCTAATTAGACGTCGTGTTGCTTTGGGAAAAAAAAAAAAGAAGGTGTTATTTACATTGAAACAAACCTCGGCATGCCTCCCATAATCATTCAGTGATTGATTTGTAATCACACTAATAGGGTCACGGCCCAGACAAAAGGCACGTGTGACGCCCGGGCCGCGGTTCTTACTCAGCATCAGGGACTCACAGCGGGCCTGCCGAGCGCCCGCCTGTGTGGTCTATGGGGACAATTAGCACAATCTCCATACTAATGCTGGCCTGTAATGGACACTGCTGAGCCTGCCAGCTACTGTGCGTTTGCATATGCATGTGTGTGTGTGTGTGTGTGTGTGCGGGGGAATGTTAGCATACGCGCATTTCCTTCACCATAGTCACTTCCTGTGAGCAGCTGAGCATCTGTCAGCCCTCCGGCCGCTACCGTGTATTTATGTTTTTTTCGGTGCTTCATGCTCTTGCTAGCAGATCCCAACCAACGTCAGCTCATTAGCGCCATAATAAAGAGCCGAGATGACACGTAAAAGGTTATATACTGCCGCACCAATTATCAGGTTCCTGATTTATGACCCAGACTCTCTCTGAGGAGAATCAGGGGGTGGGTTGGTTGGGTGTTTACACCCCTGCACAGCGGGGTGAGGGGGTCAATCGTGGTCAACTTTGACCTTTTTAGGGGCTCTAAGGTGCAGCAGCAGCGCTGATGGGCGTTTGACTCGATCGATGATGTTTAGCATGCAAATGTGAGTCGTTTGTTAAGTACATTTGTATTCTGCACGACTCGGACGTCGGAATATTTGCACCAGCAACACTCATTTGGTCTTCATTATCTGAGCTGGCGAAGAAAGAACACAACTCCCCTGTTTTCTCAACAAAAATACTGAATATATTCAAGAAATATAGTATCAGCTCATGACAAAAAAACAGAAGCACGTCAGAGATATAAACTGGACATTTAAAAAAACTACAGAAAATGACCTAAATTTTTTTTTTCTGGTTCTGCTATCAATATTTTGAACGAAACAATGTTTTTCTTTGCTAACAAAAATAAATCTGCTCAACGAAGTCTCACAGCCGAGCGTCATCTTGTGTCCAACTTGTCAATTCTCTCACCTCCTAATGGTTAGTTAGAGTAAGGGTTAATAGAGCATCTCTTGTCCGTCATGGGGTGGTAAGGAAGGAATCATCTGCTCGTTCTACTATTAAACCGAAACTGTAACAATAAAAACAATATTAATGATCAGGATTTATACCTGAGGTGGAAAAATAATGTGTTTCAGCTCATCATACATGTCTTGTTCTTCTAATAATAAACTTCGGTTCAAACCATGCTTCGACTTTTGGTTTAAGGTTTATGTGTATTTATGTTGTCATTGTGTGACGAGCGTTTAGTTTATTTAGTCTTGTTCACCAAAAGGAACGAGTATTTTTCGTTAGTAGCATTTAGTTGACATTTCAGCTTGGCTATAGTACGTAGATTAAAAAAATTAATTATTTAAAAATGTAAAAAATGACCCTTTTCTATAAACTTTCACCTCATTTGCTATTTTTACACAATTATATATGTACTGTATAAACACTGAAAATTATTTATTGTAATTTTTACAGTAAGAAAACTGTAGTGGAAATTTCCAAAGCTGAAAAAACGTTTTTTAAATGCATGATATTATTTACTGTATTGATCTTTGGTATTAAAGAGAAAGTATTGTGTTAGTACCAGCATCTAAAATGTTAAGAGTGAACCTCAGCCCTACTTGTTCTCCACGTTGTTGTATTTTTTAAAATAAATGGCAGCAGTTCAGCAGAAAGACTCACATCTATACGTTGACAAACATCACACTCACACAGACAGAAAACACAACGCCAAGTTCCAATTACGCAGCAAGTACTTCCGCGGATGATCCCGGTTGTCTCATGTGTCCCGTACGGACGACGAGATTTACTCCGACACGTCGGCGTTAACATGGTTCTATACGTGCGGCTGCTCTCGGGCGCGTCGAACGCCGGTTCGAGTTGACAGAAATCCTCCGTATGAAGACACAAATCAAGACGGTCGCTGCGTTCAGGATGTGAAACCATCAACGGCACGTCAGCTTCTCCTTCTTGGAGCTTTGAGGCCGGGGACGAGTGACACGCCGTAACGAGGTCTTGAAGGTCTTTGACGACGCGAACGCAAACGCCCCGGCGTGGCGTGGCTGTGGCGCTCGAGCTGCCGCCCTGATGACCGTCTGTCGCGCTCATTAGCGGCGAAGTCTAAACGGAGCGTTTGACCTCCGCCGACCTCGGTATGTACCTGACTGATCTTTTTCCAAAGGCTTTGACAGGAGGGACACATGTGTGTGTGTCGCTATCAAGCTTGTCTCACACACACACCGTGTTGGACGTCTTTGAAGCGAGATCAGAGAGCGGCTCAGATGCAGGTTGATCAGGTGCGAGAGAGGAAATATTTTTTGTGTTGCTTTTAACGACCCTGAGGCTCCTCGCTCGACAAAAGAGTGGTGTCGAGGCAGATGGAGACGAGACAAGATATGTAATGAGTGTCTGCGGGACGTACAGCTGACCGTCCTGCACCTGTCGGACGCCACTAAAAGGAGAAACGAAACATTTTCGGATCCCCCTGCTACTGTTAAAAAAGAAAAACCTCCTGCCAGACTTATAGAGATCCTGTCTGCCTCCCACCAGCCGTGTGGTCGCCTGTCTGAGATCTTAGCCCGGGAGCTCCTGGGAAAAAACACTTCGGGGGGGGGGGATCCTCAACTAGTCCAGCTAGATAGTAGAGGTGTCAGCGTTTACCGTTTTTTGTAACCGAAGCTTCTCACTGACGTGTAGCCGGTTAGACGGCGGGTGATCTCTTTCTATCGCAGTTGTGTAGGTTCCTGTCTCCATTCAAACACCTCCTATTGCCATTGCAGCAAAGCCCTCCAAGTAGTTATCTGATAAAACGATAATTAGTATTTTGAGACTATAAAATATTTTAATTTTGACAAAAATCAACAGCATGCCTTATAAACCTTATGTATTAACCTGGTTTTACTTACTGACCTCGAACCGAATTTCTGAGTTAAACTTTTCTGTCAAAATATTGATATGTCACTGTAGAGTTTCTCCGCAACTTGTACTATAACTCTGTGAGACTACTTAGTATTACTCCGTGAGTTACCGTGGTATTACTCAATATGTCACAATAGTATAACTCCCAGAGACACATTAGTAGTAGTCTGGAAATTACCGGAGTATAACTCTGAGAAAATCCCCCAAATTACTCCATTCAAACACGTCCTAATCCCATTACAACAAAGCCCTCTAAGTAGTTATCTGACAAAACTGCGATAACAGATAAATCATATAACTTCATTTACCGTATTTCTTAAGACTATGATACGGTGGTATTACTCCCCGAGTCACCGTAGAGTTACTCAAGGAGTCACCAGGGTATAACTCCATGAGTCACCGTAGTATAACTTCAAAAGACTCCTTGGTACTACTTCGGAGTCACCGTAGTATAACTCTGCGGGACTTCTTAGTATTACTCCAGGAATTACAGTAGTATAACTACGCAAGTTACCATAGTATAACTCTGAGACACTCCCTAGAATTAGTCCAAGATTCACAGTACTATTACTCCACGAGTTAGCGTAGTATAACTCCACAAGTCAATGTAGTATTACTCCAGCACTCATCGTAGTGTAAGTCTGATGGACTTTTTAGTATTACTCCACGAGTCACCATACTATTACTCCAGGAGTCACCATATTAAAACTCTGAGGGACTTCCTAGTATTTCCCAACGAGTCACCGTAGTATTACTCTTTGAGGCTCAAAGCATTTCGCAGGCTCTTACATTTACATTTTAAACGCTGTATAAGTACAATAAATACTTGAATACACATGTATGTTTAAACAATCTTTCATAAAAGTTAGTAAGTTTCCTGCCTAAGTCCAACATCACATGACAAACACACACACCTAGTTCTTACACTTGCAGGCAAGACATAAATCTAAGGAGTTAAAGTAGTCGACAATCTGTTCTTATCCTCTTCCTCAAAGTAATCAGCAGCGTCTGCAGCCGGACCACCCCAAAGTCCAAACAGTTCCTCCCGGTCGGCCCGGATTCTAACATGCCAGCAGAAAAAGACAGAGGAAGAGTTTCCCCTCCCGCCGGGATGAAAGCTGCCTTTTACTTGAGAACATTAGGAGAACAAACTAGCATCCCAGCGGGGGGGCAACAGTCGACCGCGGAGCGCGCTCACATCAAACACACCCACCATTAATATTGAAATGTTTCCGCCCCGACTGTTTGAAAACCAGAACAAGACAACCAGTGTGGTCAGCGGAGGAGCGGCAGATGTGACATCATCTGGATCAACAGAAGCTTTTCTGGCAAACAATATTTACTCACTGACTTGAGGCGCTCACGTGTTGATCTGTGGTGACTCAGCAGACTAGCTGGTCGAGGGACTTTAAGTCGGTTTAGGATTTATTCATCCAAAAATGTAAAGAAACATAAAATATATACTGTATATATATACACAGTAATACAGGTTTGTATATATATATATATGTATATGTATGTATATATATAGATATATAAAGTAACTTTATATAACTATATAGTTACTTTGTGTATATATATATATATATAAAGATTGAATTAATTTGTTGAGTTTTTGGAAGAGACTTAAATCCTATAAAACGATTTTTCAAAATATTTTTTTTTTTATATGAAAACTGTTTGTATATATATATATACTTTTTATATATATATAAAAGTATATATATATATACATATATAAAAGTATATATATATATACTTTTTATATATATATAAAAGTATATATATATATACATATATAAAAGTATATATATATATACTTTTTATATATATATAAAAGTATATATATATACATATATAAAAGTATATATATATACTTTTTATATATATAAAAATATATATATAAAAATATATATATATATATATATAAAAGTATGTATATATACAAACAGATTTAATATAAAAAAAAACTACTTTGAATCGTTTTATAGGATTTAAGTCTCTTCCAGAAACTCAACAAATTAATTCAATTTCCATTTTCGTTGAGACTTGGCGCCAATTCTAACAGGTTTTAACAGTGTTTTTGTTTTTTTAAATGATTTAAAAAGTTGTAGAAATTTTTCCTTTTGGTGATAGGGTATTTAAGGCCTAAACCTACTACCACGTTACACATACTTTTTATATATATATATGTTCTCAAATGAATGCTATACTTGCTAGCTTAGCTAGTTGCTAACAGTGCTAGCTGCAGTTATTTAGAGGGTAAATTTAATGCTCAGTATCTTTTGGAAGATTAGAATCAAAATTCCAAAAATGTATAATGTATGATATTAAGTTAAGGACATTTTATTGCATTAAAATATTTTATTTAAAGTACATGCATGTCTCAAATGGCTGCTACAGGGGGATGAAATAGAAAAATGACAAATTACAGTAAACAATATATGAAAAGGAAGGTTTTTTTAATACTATGTAAAAATTAAAAAAAATACAAATAAATTCCATATCGTCTTGACGTATATAAGATATGTAGTGTACTAATGAATATGCTAAAAAGCAAGTTTGTAGTAGAGTTATCAGGGCATATTAATCTCATTTATTGATATATTCCCTCAAAGATCTGCTGGTACAACAAACCTCATTATTGCTCCATCACTCTATGATTTAGTAAACCTGTTTAACCGGATCACGGCGGCGGCGGCGAGCATATGGAGAGCGAGGCTGTTGACGCGGGTGTCGCACGTGGCGTCCTGGGAATAACAAACTCGCTCCCGATACTATATGTGTATTCATGAACGTCGGGAGGCTGTTATTGATCCCCCGCAGTCTGCCAGTGGGATGTAAACACTGTCTTTCAACAGGACGCCTCGCTCAATACCGGTCGCCGGCGCTGACAGGTGCGCGGAAAACATAGAGCGAGGACGAGGCTTGTTTGCACATCGGCTGAGATGTATGTGCAGCGAAGGTAGATAAGTGTTCGCCGATGTTGTGGTTTGTGTCGAAACAATAATGGCCGACATTATTATTGTCAATTAATTTGAGTTAAAGTGCGGTAAAAGCCTATGTTAGGCTACTTTTTTAATTGTTTGAGGCAAACTTTAGCATTTATTCTAATCCAACAGACACGGATCCACGTTTTCCATTTCATTGAATTCCTTTTTTCGGAATCAATTCTTGACATTCTGATCTCAACTACAAAGCAGCCGCTCAACCCTGAACCCCCCCGTTCACGACCCACAGTATCGACGAGCTGTAATTTACTGCTAAATTTGTCTTTTTGAATCTATTTTAATGCTCTTAGATGACTTGACGGGCTGACATTAGTCATGATATTGACACTTCTTTTTTAAATTGATAAGTATAAGAATTGAAGGCGATTTTAAAGAAGTATCGTAACATAAAGTAAATATATTTTTGCCTCCACTTTACATTTCTTTTCACCTCAAAAGTGTGTCGAACTTCTTGTTTCCATTAAAAGAGTAAATCAGCGGAGCGTTACGACTTTTGCTACAAACTTTTTTTTTAACAGGCTTCCCTTTAAACATGGCGCTCGTTTCAGGTGATGGGGTTCCCGAGTTTCCGCGGCCTCAGTCCTCCCAGGTTCACGGGCGCAAATGGCCGTCCTTAGACATCTGGAGCCAGTTACACCAGCTCCGCGCTGGCACCCACATATATTCAGATGCGTGCAGGCATAAACACACACACTGCCGACATCTGGACAATGTGTTTTTTGCCACCAACTACTATTTCTGGTTAAAGAAAAAAAAAAAAATAAGAAAACAACTCCCGACCCGGGGCCCGCGAGAGTCTCCCCGTGGAAAACAAGCAGGACTCGCTCCAGTGAGGAACATCTGCCCTTTGAAAAGTTAGCGAGGCTGTTTGAACAGCTGTCATAGCAGCGGCCGCTCTCAGACCTTCGTGATAAAAGCGAGGACTGCAACAGACGGAAGACACCGGCGGCCCGGACAGGGGGATGATGTCTGGAATGCCTGAGATGAAGCACTGGTGAGACGAAAAAAAAAAACCTGAGCCCACCGGTGACACAGAACAACTCTCTGCGACAGATGACGGGGGAACATGTGTTCGCGGAGCAGGAAGTGAAGTGTCAGTCGTTGGGATGGATGTCTGGAGAAGATAGGACTGAGTATCGATCGGAAAATACTCTCACAGTTTCTCTCCAACCCTCTTAGCCGGTCACAGCAGGAGGTCGTCAACACTGAGTCTGGTTCTGAACAAGTTTCTGCCTTCTAAAAAAAAGGTTTTTCCTCGCCACTGTCACACTGACATTCACTCGTTGTTGATTTGCTGGGATCTGTTTTTCTTTTTTCTAATATAGTTTCATTTAAACTTTAAAGCGTTTTAAGATCTGTTATGATATGACACTTTAAATAAAATGTAATTAATTGAAAATGTTCCATATAGTAATACAGATATGTTCACTTTAATACCGGTTTTCTGATTGACACTTTTTCGATAACATTTTTGAAAGATCAATTATGAAAGAAAGAACATTAAATTACACATAAATATATATATTATGAGTTTAATTGTTCATCTTTGGTACATTTTCAAGCCGTTTTCTTGTGTAAAAAAGAAAAAGAACAATTGTTAATAAGTCACAAATTATCTGATGTTCTGTATATTTGTCAATACTCAGTTGTTCTACAGAAAAATGCATATTTTATCAAGTTTTGATCACCATGCGTAAAGGTAAACTTGGCACCGAAAGACAAAGTATGTCTCAATACTCGGTCTTAAAGGAACCATCTTGATAAAAAATAAAAAACAGAGTTTGACACACAGCCCTAAGAGAAGATGAACACAAATAATTAAATAATAATTCACCTTAAAAGTAGATATTTTACACCACAAGACAAATTCTTCATGGACATTGACCCAAAAAACTGTAATTTTAAACAGAAGACTGAAAATCTTAAACAAGTTTCAAAGGTGTTGTATTCGCCTCGACGTCACTGCAGGCGTAACAAACTCTGTCTGAGCAGATTTCAAGCTTAACAAGTAAGACTTTTGGTGGTGAAGTGACAGACCCTTACTCAGCCAAGAGGAACAAGTGTGTGTCAGACTTAGAAAAGTACTTGGAGCTCAATTGCATTAAAGCTTAGTTTTGCCTTTGCTGCCGTCTAATTGGATAAAGCTGGAAAAGCAGCTTCCAGTGTGAAAGGAAAGGGTTCTCTTCCTCAACTTTTTTTGTTGTTTTTTTTTTTGCTCCCTGTGTTCTATCCTTCTACGTCTTTTGTCCTCGCCTGCATTCTCTGGAGGTGAGAGAGGCGTACGCTCAGAGTAAACACAGTCAGACAGACACACCTCTCGCACCAACACTCCGCCTGGCGTCTCCCTCTTTTCCCGGCCTTATTAAAATTCCATATTGAGATTCCTTCTTGCCGCTCCCCCGCCCGCTACCTGTCACTCAAAGACAAAACCAGCAAGTTTGGAACAAACGCATAAGGCAGAGACTCGGGATGTAACGTCATTTTTTTTTTATTACCTACTGAAAGTAGTTCATGTTTTTGTTTGTCTGTTAACAAAAGAGCTCAAAAAACGATTTAAATTCTTTCATTATTTTTTGGATAAATTGCAGCTGCGTAAATGAAAATTAAACATTTAGACTAAAATAACCATCTGGATCCACAAATAATTTGAAGAATTAGCAACTAGCTGATTTTAAAATGCAAAAAATTGTATACAATTATAGGCTTAGCAGTAATGATAAGTAAAACATATTAGGTGAAAATTAAATTCAGATTTTTCATTATAACAGACTAACACATTTATTTGATTTCAAATCTTATTTTGTAGTATTGATTTCAAAAGGTAAAGAAAATATATAATACATGGGTATAAGTCAAAATAATGCATTATGTTTCTATTCATATTTAAGTTGCACCAGAAAATAACCAACAGGCACTTTTTTAAAGACTGCAAATTGTGTATATACTGTATATTTGTGTATTAACAAGTCTTTAAATTTAGAATTATATTTGGATTATATTATTATTATTATTATTATTATTATTATTATTTTGTGTGTTCTTCTTCTTATTGTATTTTCTTCCCTGATGCTGCTGTAAAGTAAAATTTCCCCTTGTGTGACTAATAAAATAAATAATAATCTAATCTAATCTAATAAAGTTTTAAAGTTACAAAAGTACTAATATTTGTCACTCAGTGAAGACAAATAACAATTTGTTTCTAGTTTACTCCGAATGGCTCAAAACTTTCATTATCGTACACTTGTTAACAGCAGGCTGTTGTCTATCCCAGCTACTCAGGGCAAGAGACTGAAATATCTTCAGTCCATAAAAAGCTGCAAAGTCACTTAAAGTGGGTCACAGGAGTGAAAATGTGCTTTAATATTGATGTGAAATGAATTAAGAACTGCAGAGCAAAACTCCACCATGGACTTAAATGCAGGTTATTATTTAAAGCAATTTATTTTCATCTGAAAGTGACTTCACCAGCAGAAGTTATGATGCTTTTTATAACCTTACTTTTAATAAGTGACCTCTAACTTTGTGTTGTATCCAATCTCCAGTTCAAACCCTAACCCTAACTTTTATTTAAGTCGATTTTTGTTCTCTTGATTAGGGGGACAGCTTGATAATATGGGGAGATGCTGCTGCAATATTGACCTCAAAATATTTTTGTGACACCCCCCCCGAAAAAGTGTGGGTTGGTGGTGGGGGCTCCCTGATGATGTCACGGATCAGAACCGTTTCATCAAATAAAAAAACGCCGCTCTGGTTTCTTCCCGCCTCACAAGTTTCAACACATTCACGCCGAAGCAGCTCCCGAAAAAAAAAAAAAAAAAAAAACCCAAACTTTTCTTAAGACAACGTTCCTGCCCTTCATGTGTGGGATGAAAGTTTCCTTTAGGTGATATGTAGAGCGTGAATCCCCCCCCCCCACCCTCCCACTTTAACATTGTCATTATTCTCAACAGTGTCCCCCTCTGATGTGCCGAGCCTTTGGGTGCTCTTCCTCTTTCTCTTCCCCCCCCTGTCTTCCTCCGGTCCCTTTCATCTGTCAGGCCGAAGCGCCGCCTTGCCGCCGCCGCCAGGAGTTTGATTCCCCCATCATGCCGAGCGCCGACTCCCCGCTCTCCCTGCTCTCTGTCTCCCTCTGAGGCGAATGTTGCGCCCTGCGTCTCCGGGCAATTATCCCCAGGAGTAATGAGGAGCCTCACGTCCTCCTCGACGCTCTGACTGACACCTCTCCCACTCATTTGTCAACAAATCAGACGGCTGGTGTGGGCGGCCATATTGAGCTGAGGGTTGTCGCCCGGGAAGCCGAGGCATGAGGCGCTTCGCCACGTCTCTCTCTTTTTTTTTTTCCCTCTATCCTCCTCCATCTCTCTATCTCTTGCCACCTCGTTATCTCTGACAGGATGTCACTTGTTTCCAGCGCTCACTCCTCCGATGTCAAACCCCTCCATACGCTTCCTCTATTTGTGTTGCCGCAGCCCGGGCGAAAGGGAAAAACGGCTGACTCCCAAAAGGGCCTAATGGTCAAATATGGCTAATGATCACTGGGCTGAGTAAGTGACTCTGTACATGTTGTCGCTCGCGAGAAACACTTTGTCCGACTGGCTGAGGAAAAAAAGGAGACAAATAATCGCCGCCGCGTTTGTCTTTACCGAGCGAAAGCCTCTTTCAACTGTCGTGGGCTGTTGATGATGATGTCACATCGGGGACGCGTCAATTAAAGAGCGCGAGCGGCTCTTTGATTCCCATCGTGTTTCGCATGTGTGAACCCGACAAGCAGCCCCCAGCGGGGGTTGATACCATTTATGCAGCCCTGATCAGTCGAGGTGTTAGATAATATCGCGATATTCATTTGCATGATACAGTATCAATATTCAACAACACCGTATTTTTTATTTTTAGGTAGAAAATCAAATTTGATGTATTATATTACCATTTTCTTTTTATGGTTTATAGTTCAGTTTGTGTAAAACAACATTTTGAGGGATCCCCAAGGATGACTGAGGACGAGAGGATACGGTTGACTTCAGCAGTTTTGGATATATTTTGATTTCAAAACAAATGAAAGCAGTTACGACTTCATTGAGTCATGCGGTCTGTAAATTCTGCAACACCAGAAGTTGTCGACAATACTACAAATATATCCTACAGTATCACAATAGTATCTTGTATCGTGATATGCATAGTATCGGCCGATTCTTGCAGTCCTACTGATCACCTGATCACTCATACATTCCAATAGACATAGACAGATAAGTGTCCGGGGCGATTAAAGAGCTTTTAAAGTAAACTTTATATGACAAGTAGCAGAGTTAGAAAAGTCAGAGTTGAAGATGCTCAAGATTTCATTGAGAGGATATAAGAGGTATAAAAGTCACGAAAGAATTGAGGAGTAGCAAGACTGTTGGACCAAGAGAGTTAGAAATGAAGCAACTGAGAATTGTGGTCCTTGGCAGAGGTATGCCACGTCTAAGTGCCTTATTTCAGGTTAACCTTTATGTGTGATTAAGTGTAAGTGGAGTAATTAACCAACATTTCACACATGATGTGCTTTAAAAATGTAGGCCAGGGAGAGAGTTTGGCTCGTAAAAATACATTTGTAAAAACTCAATGTGAACCACGTGTGACTCCAAAAATGACTATTATCTGACTAGGTTAACATTTTTACTTTATAAACCAGATAATCCATTAACTTAACTTTAAGCTAAAACAGTACTCTTATTTATTAAGGTTTATTTTTTAATTTATAAATTAATTCCCTTTTCTTATGGGCATTAAAAGTCAAATTATAGCTTAAAAAAAAAGAGTAAGGTTTGAAACTAACAACTCAAAAATCAAATAAACTTTAAATAATTGATTAATTAAATAATAGCTGGAGTTAAGTTTTCTGTTTTCTTTACAACCCGAAAACATAATTCTTCACGGTCTTGAACTCACTGTGATCTTTTCTGTCCTCCGGGCTGGACGAAGCTTCTCGGTCTGAGAGGAGACCCGACATGGAGAACAGCTTCCTCCCCGAGTCGTCTCCGGATTTGAGGGAACCTCCCGGGGAACCAAAGTCAAACTCCTTCCCCTCGGCGTCAGAGAAACAGCTCTTCAAGCGCTTGGCCGGCGTGAACGCCGAGTGATACCCCACGGACTCCCTCTCCTCCTGGGGCGAGGTGAAAGGTCGGAAGGCGCCGACCCCGCCGTGGCCCAGCATCCCCAGGTGGGAGCAGTCCAGGTTGGGGGGCGTGAACTGCGGGTGCAGGTGGAGCAGAGAGGCCGGGAAGTCTCTGTGTGGAAAGGCGCCCGAGATGGGACCCTGGCGCTGATACATGGAGGTGAAGGTGTAGGAGGCGGAGGGGAAGGGCAGGTGGAGGTCTTTCTCCACCGACACCGGGACGCCGAAGGGTCTGGGAGCCTGGCAGGGGACGGAAGCGTCCCGTCCCGCCTCGGCAGTGGACGCCAGGACCATCAGGGCCGGGGAGGCCAGAGGAGCCGGCAGGTAAGAGGAGCTGTCCATCTTAAAGGGGCGGTGGAGGTCCATTCACCTCCTGAGGAGAAAAAGAAATCCTCCGTCTTCAATCCATTTTAACATAATAAAACACACTTTATGAAGTTTCCACCACTTTTCTTTCAAGTTGCCAAACTCCCTCCTGTTATTAAACACTTTTCATTTTGCTGGAGAGCCGTGGATGCATTTGAACAATTACACTTTTGGAGCAGTTTCAGTAGAGAGCAGTTGGAGGCCTACTGTGCCTGTAAATAATTACGACTGAATAAATTGCCTATAAAACACACATGTAGCTCAAGTTAGCGAGTGATAAATATACCATGATGTAAGCAAATGGGTTTGGAGGAAAATGCACTTTTGAAACATGGAATTTTGTTCATTCGAAACGCAGCGCGAGAGCCAACACTTGTTTTCCCATGAAATGACAGAATCAAGGGGTTTCCAAAAAAGTGATGTAAGATCACTGCAGTAGCTGTAAAAGTAAAGTAGGAGCAGAACAAATTGGGAAAAAAGACGCAACAATGACTTTAACAGAGTTGCAATTCATTTTTTCTTGATTTATCAAGTCATAAATCCACTTTAAGTGGATTAACTTCACTTCAAGTCTTCTAATGACCCCACAATATTGAAGGTATATTAAAAAACACAGAAAAAAGTCAAACAATTACACACATTAAATAATGGAAATACATATTTTTTTAAGGTTATATGCAACTTTGTTGTTGTTGAAAGTAAAGCCTTCACTTTAAACACTCGAGATGTTTTGTAAAATATTGTTTTCGAAAATGTCCCGTGTTCAACTGATAATGTACTTAAATAAAAGTCATCCTACCATGATTAAAAATGCATTTTAACCCATTACTTTTACTGGAAGTAAAAATACTTCTAATAACCGTAATGATAAATAAATAGTGAACATAATACATGTTGCAGACAAAAAAGAAACATATATAGTTGATTTCTTGATATTATCTTGAATAAGTCAATCTTTTATAAACTATATTATAGTGTTTTATTTATTAAATGTCTTTATAAAATATATATTATATATTTATAAAAACTTTATTTATTTATTCTTCGGTATAAAAAAACTTGTGATTATTTCATATTTTATGTTATTTACAAAAAACACTAATTAATTAATCGCTACAGAAATACATAAAGTACATCTGAACTCGTTGTCAGAGGTTTATCAACAGACATTGTTTACATTAAGTGAGAATTGGATTTTACCCGTAAATAGTATTACTGTATAAATGTTGAAAACACGTTAGACAAAGTAGGAAAGTCATTGCAAAGGCGTGTAAATAATAACATAGCTTAAGGTTTATTAAATATGTTGTTAAATAATACATTAAAGTGGTTTAAATTTTCCAGCAGAACAAAAACTCTTAAAGAATTGTTCCTTTTTATATTAAACATTTATCTTCACTCTGCTTTACCTCCAGAATTATATGTATATAATTTTAAATCCTTTAGAATCCACGTGCAAGTATCGGTTAACCTTAAATAAAAAGGAAAAAAAAACTTAAATACAAATATTAAAAGCGATGTCATTCATCGATACGATTTCAGTTTACATCTTGTAACTGTAAATAGTGTCGAAAAAATATACTTTAACCTGTTATAATAGCAATAAATTCAAAATATAAATGCAAAAACGTGATATTTAAAATGTAAGTTGACGAAAAATGATGAATAAAGAAATCACATTTGTATCAATTAAGTTTTGCGACAAAGAGGAAGACATTTCAACAACTTTTTCTCAAGTGTAGAAATTGTTGAGCGTGTTTTTCCTCCATAAACGCGCGGAATAGTTCCGCTGCACGTGAACGTCGCACGAGAGTTTCCACCTGAAGTGAAGTCATTTAAACTCAAGAACCAATTAAATCAATTAAAGTAAATGAGACTCACCGAGGTCAACTTCTGCAGGAGTCACTCCACAAATCGACTTCTTCTTTCTCTTCTTCTTCTTCTTCTCCTTCAAAAAAAACCTCCGCAACTTCTCCCGCTGAAGTGTGTGCGTGAGTCCGTGAGCGCACTCTCGTGTCTGCGCGCGGATGGAAGTGAGTGCCTCTGCTGGTCTCTCCCTCATGAGCTCCGTGTGACACCCACCTCCTCCCACCTCCTCCCAGCCCTCACCCCCTGCTCTCTCCCGGCCCTCCCCCTCCGTCACCTCCCCTCCTCACCGCCACAGTGACGGACACACACAAGGTGCTGCAACAAGAGTTGATTTATACACTTTTAACTGACTCCAAACCATCCGCCGTAACATTATGACCAACCTGAGGTTGTGTGTTTCTGCCAGGAGGGAACACAAACACACGTTTAAATCACACACAACTCACTGAACACTCTCAATACAGACCCACACTCGTACACAATCTGCTACACACGTTTGAAAACACATCCAAATCCATACTTACACACACACTAAGCTACACAACAACAAGACGAGAACATACACACACAACAGCAACACAACTTGTATAATATCTATTGCCTACTTAAGCTACACTTATACACACTATAAGACACTTCAGTGAAAAATCATTGACACAAGCCTAAGTACACACTCATAGACACCTAAGAACACAACCTACACAACTGGCGACACACATATAAAACTTCTTAACAAAGACACATCAAATGCATTCAAGGTATACACTTAATACACACTTTTACATGCCGACACACACCAGATGCACAAACCACACCGTCACGCACAAACAGAAACATACCATTTTAAATACCTCCTACACCAAAACACCTACACACACGAAACATTATCGAAATCGCGCACACATTTACATTGTGCAAGACTTAACACAACTAGATCTACTGCACACTACTCACACCTACGTGAAAAGCATTGTATTTAAACAACACATCGCACAACATCAACTGCAGTTGAACAACACTCCAACACACTTGAAAAACAAACAAAAAAGCACACACTGACACAAAATCAGGAAGAACACAAAAATCCAAAAACGGCAACACAATTGAAAAACACAAATTTTAACATTATCCTCGCAACTATATACACAAATAAAATAACACAAATGTAGTCTTTACTGCCCACAAAGTTACACAATAGGAAAGACACTAACACACAAAATACCAGCTACACAGATGAACGAAAATTCTCACAGACCAAAGCACACTCACACTAAAAAAATGTCACACAAACTTTTTACAAAACTACACCATCCCACTTTTTGTAACCAAATATGGGTGTGAGAAAACATAAACAGATATGGTAGATACACTAAAAAACACAATAGACTGTATATACCCAAAATCCCATTCATCTATATACACTCTCACAAACTCACACACTTCAATACACAACCAACAGCACTTGACTTGAAAAACACCTAAACAAAAACCCCTACATACTCACTTGTACACATTTAGACCAGAACTAACACACATCAAACCAAAGTTACAACCAACACACATTTAAAAGAACATCCTTACACAACTACAACACAACACAATAAACATACACAAACTAAACACATCAAAAGAAGTTGATTTATATATTTATAGAATATATTTAGATCTTTTAGACACAATTTCTCCACCAATAGTTTTAGTGTTTTGTCGACTGATCTTGAGACAAATATATACCTACACACACACACTAACCTACACCACGTCCCATTCATTTATATACACTCTCACAAACTCACACACTTGAATACACAACCAAAAAGCAAAAGCACTGACTCAAAAAACACCTAAACTAAAACCCCTACATACTCACTTGTACACATTTAGACCAGAACTAACACACATCAAACCAAAGTTACAACCAACACACATTAAAAAGAACATCCTTACACAACTACAACACAACACAATAAACATACACAAACTAAAACACATCAAAAGAAGTTGATTTATATATTTATAGAATATATTTAGATCTTTTAGACACAATTTCTCCACCAATAGTTTTAGTGTTTTGTCGACTGATCTTGAGACAAATATATACCTACACACACACACTAACCTACACCACGTCCCATTCATTTATATACACTCTCACAAACTCACACACTTATATACACAACCAAAAAGCAAAAGCACTGACTCAAAAAACACCTAAACTAAAACCCCTACATACTCACTTGTACACATTTAGACCAGAACTAACACACAGCAAACCAAAGTTACAACCAACACACATTAAAAAGAACATCCTTACACAACAACAACACAACACAATAAACATACACAAACTAAAACACATCAAAAGAAGTTGATTTATATATTTATAGAATATATTTAGATCTTTTAGACACAATTTCTCCACCAATAGTTTTAGTGTTTTGTCGACTGATCTTGAGACAAATCCATACCTACACACACATTCATCTATAAACACTCTCACAAACTCACACACTTGAATACACAACCAACAGCACTTGACTTGAAAAACACCTAAACAAAAACCCCTACATACTCACTTGTACACATTTAGACCAGAACTAACACACATCAAACCAAAGTTACAACCAAAACAACACACATTAAAAAGCACACCCTTACACAACTACAACACAATAAACATACACAAACTAAAACACATCAAAAGAAGTTGATTTATAGAATATATTTTGATCTTTTAGACACAATTTCTACGCCGATAGTTTTAGTGTTTTGATGACTGATCTTGAGACAAATATATACCTACACACACACACTAACCTACACACCGTACCATTCATTTATATACACTCTCACAAACTCGCAAACTTGAATATACAACCAAAAAGCAAAAGCACTGACTCAAAAAAAACATAAACTAAAACCCCTACATACTCACTTGTACACATTTAGACCAGAACTAACACACAGCAAACCAAAGTTACAACCAACACAACACACATTAAAAAGCACATCCTTACACAACTACAACACAATAAACATACACAAACTAAAACACATCAAAATAATAAAATATTTTGATCTTCTAGACACAACTTCTCCAGCAATACTCTAGTGTTTTGAGGAGTGATCTTGAGAACAAGTGAAGACACTTTTATTTACGAGAGTAAAGAGCGACTCTCGGTGGATCCAGTGTTTCACTGGAACTCATTAGAACTTCCTCGGTAGTGAGTCGAGGAGTCTTGTCGCTCGGGTGGGTCGGGACCGTCGCGAGCTCTCCACGCCGTTCCCCCGGCCCTTGAGTGACAGCTGGGAACATTCCCCTTTGATGAGACACAATGCAAAGCAATGGTACGATTTGTCACAGATAATCTGCCTTCAACTACCGCGCATTAGACGGCGTAATATCTCCGTAATTCATATCTGATTCCAAGCACATTGTCAGAAAGCAGAGCTCAGAGCGACGACAAATCGGGGGGCCCCGGAATCACTCTTAATTTGTTTTTATCGGAATTGGTATTGCTTAAAGACTTTTTGAAATAATGTAATTGAAATAATTCTTTATTCCCCCGGAGCCAATCCAGAGGCTTTACACCGCTAATCTAATGTGACACGCAATTTCCGTCTCTCAGACGATTGCTTCCCCTCAGGTCTCCGTCTCTAATGAACAGCCATTTGGCTGTGAGCCTGTTGTGCGCACGCACCGGCCTGTGTGTGTGTGTGTGTGTGTGTGTGTGTGTGTGTGTGTGTGTCCGGTCTGAGATGAGTGAGCTGGGAATACACCCCGGAGAGGGAGGGCAGCGAGCGTGCCGGTGACACCATGGGATCATGGGAAGTGGACGAGAAAAATATGGGACTGACTTGAAACGTCACAAACGCCACCCTGTGACGGGACGCTGACCTTTCACCTCCAGGCCCCCATTTTTTTTGCCGAATGTTTGATCGGGACTAATCGCGGAGTGTTTTTTGCAAGTGTGGAGTGAACGATGGGCAGCCATGGTTCCTGCAGGCCCCACGCTCAAGTGTTAATGATGTCCCCGCCGCCGCCGCCGCCGCCGCCGCCGCCAGGTCAGGGCACCGGGGGGCCCCGCGAGCCGCCCTGAATAAATTGCCACCCGGAGCCACGCAGGTTGGTCAGCCAGCCAATTACAGGCCCGCTCCGCTCAGCCGAGGATGATGGGGGCCGCCATGTTAATTGTACGTCTTCATTTTTCTGGCAGGAGGTGACTCACTTGTCTCCGCCGCTGTCACAAACACAAACAGCGTGTTAATGCGCAGACAACGCTCGCCGTCGCCCCCTTTTGTTGTCGCAGGAATTCCGACACACTTGAAATCAGATTTTTTTTTTTTTTCCTTCGTGAGACATTGTTGGCTTTGAAGCCGATAAAATCATGTCTTGAAAGTCGCACGGAAGATTAGAATCAGACATACTGTTTTAAAATTACATTTTTTAAACAAAATTTGTGTTAAATTAATAAAAATAAATAAAGATACTAAACCATATATACTGGAACTATTGTTCTATCTCCGTTATATGGATTTCCAAGAGTAAAATAATTAGTTAATAATAAAGTGTTTGGAAAAAGAGACAAAAAGGAAAAGAAGTAAAATATATATATTGAAATACGTTTAAACCTTTATATATAAAATATATGTATCCACCTTAAAAATACGTACTATAAGGTCGAAACACATATTTCCTTGTTGATGTGCACATGTTGCGTGTATTTATTCACTATAGCTATTTAAAGGAGTGTATTTAGAAACTTATTTTAATATATTATTGTTACTTCTTATTAGGGAAGGTCTGGTGAAGATTCATGAAGCAGTGTCATTATTTTCAGAGTCCACTAGATGGCGGTCTCTGCACTATTTTCCTTTGTTTTGAACAACTGGTCTAATGAAACATCACCTCATTTTTAAACTGATGGCGCCACCTACTGACCTCTAAACAACATGACACTGCTTTATGAAGCTTCATCAGACCATCACTACTTCTTATCCCCCGATGTCTCTATTTCCAAACACTTTACTATTAACTAATTTTGGCACATCCAGTGTTCCGTACGATCAAGTAAAACGTTTATAAAGACTTAATGAATTTCCAGAAAAAATAATAATGAAAAGACAAAAATATTAAAAATAATAATAATGAATTAATAAACCAAACTACACCAATAATATATTGATAAACCTTACATTAAAAAATAAAACAAATATAAATTAACTTATTTCTAAATATAATTTCAATATTCAATGGAATTATGTTGATGGTCAAGAAAAAAGGGGGGAAAGTCCTAAACAAAGAACTCAAGGAAGTTGTATTTACAGTTAACACAATAATAAACACAAAACAAAATCAGTCACTGTCAGCATTTTTATCATGTGTTCTACGCATAAGTTAAAACAGTTTGTCCATGTTTGTTTTTCTTATAAAAAATAACGATTGATATGATTTAAACAATGATGGAATAATGTTAGCATATCGCTAACAATTTTATTCAAAACACACTGCTTTCTCAAGTGACACTTGAACCCTTGCAGGAGCCAAGGTCTCAAGTTGTTCCCACACAAATTTCAATTTGATCTTTATTTGTTGACTGTTTGTTGAGTTAATTTGACATTACCCAACAATCCAGTAACACACTTTAAATTAGAAAAAAAACAAACCCAAATGTAATATAAAACATGTAATATAAAAACAAGTTAATTTAAAAGTAATGATATACTTGCTAGCTGAAGTCAATCTCAGGTGAAGTCGACCACAATCGAGTAAATCTATGAAAACCTGTATTTTATGATATTCAATTAAGGATTTATTACTTTTTTTTTACGACATGAAAACATTGAATGTTTTTTAATTTAATGTATTAAAAAATATATATATATTACGGGTTGTTCTTGATGAAAAATGACACCTGGGTCACAATATAATTAATTAAAAGCGATGTCAATTGAAGCAGAAAATAACTTTAAAAATACAAATATCTTGAAAATAAAAAAAAATGCGAAGAATTCAGGTCATATTTTGAAACAGGTGTTTTATTCCAGTTTGTTCATCTTCTGTTTGAAGCTTGATGCAGCCCAGAGGCAGCAACTGTGACAGGAGGCGTCCTCACGTCACCTCTTCATCATCAACACAAACACGCACACACACACACACACACACACACACACACACACACACACACACACACACACACACACACACACACACACACACACGCACGCACACACACACACACACACACAAACACTCCTCCTCAGGTGAAACAGTAAACAGCTGCTTTAAATTCAAACTCCACTGTCCCGGCCCCGTCCCCGCAGAACACTGCCGGAGATGAAGAGAGTTGTGCGTTTTATGGAGTCAGTTGGGTTGTAGTTGTGCGTTTGAGGGCGACACTCTTGCTCAGTATATCAACACGGAGAGTGTGCGGCGGCAGCGGTGAGAGACGGGCCCGGCTACTATATTAACATAGGCAGAGACAGCGCCAGAGCTTCCTGCCAAATACTGAGAGGGCGAGGCCATCGACCAGACAGCGACAAGATGGAGTGGAAGGGAACGTGTGAGAGATGAGCTGTCCCACGTGTGACAATGTGTGTGCGCGCGAAAGCGGAACTATGTGTGTCTTTGTCTGTGTGTGTGTGTGTGTGTGTGTGTGACAGGTCCCCAAAGCAGCCAGCGAGCGTGAATGTGAGGACGAATACAGAGAGGTGCATTATGGTCTCAATCATTGATCGCTTCCTCCCAAGGGTGCTGGTGACTGCCCTGCACACACACAAACACACACACACACACACACACACACACACACACACACACACACACACACACACACACACACACACACACACACACACACACACACACACACACACACACTCACACACTCTTCTGTGTTTTCACTCGATACTGTTTGCATGTCCTCAACTCTGTCTCAAGTTGGTCGTCGAGCCAGTATGTCTCACAGCAGGATGAAGATCTGATGGTGAGACGGATGATTCCACTTCCAGCTTCTAAATGGGATTTAATTCAACATTATTTTAAACGTTATTTACTAATAATTGGCAAAAAAACACTTGACACTGGTTGCGAAGCAAGATTGGACAAGTTCCTTGAGGGATGAATAACACAAAGAAAATTATGAGGACACAAAAAGTGTGTTTGTGACAAAAGAAATAAACATAAAATATAATAAACTTGTTTTAAATAAAAGTTATAAGCAAAGCATTAACGACACTTATAAAAAATATATATTTCTAATCAATTTCAATTAAGGTCAAACATGATTATTTAACAAAAACATTTAAATTGTATTGCTTTTATTTCACCCTTTTGTTATCTCAGGGTCACCTTGACCCAAGAACAACACAAGGGATACTACAAACTCATTTGTTTTGGGGCTTCGGGTTACCTTGACCCAGAAACAACACAAGGGATACCACGATCGCATTTGTTTTGGGCCTCCGGGTTACCTTGACCCAGAAACAACACAAGGGATACCACAATCACATTTGTTTTGGGCCTCCAGGTTAGTTTCATTAGTTTACAGGTTTATTTTTTATATAAACTTAAAGTGTTGAAGCCACAAACAGTTTTTACTTTGGATAAAACACCATCTCTTTGTCAAAACAATATACAATTTATACAGTACAAATTGTTCTTTTGTTCGGCCCGGTTAACAAATGCCTCAAGGACCGGTACCAGATATGAGCCACAACGTGTAACTTTTACATATTATTCATACACTTTTTGCATAATATATTTACATATATTTATATATGTTGAGAACTCCTGTGGGTTTTTAACAACAGTTTTTTATTGAGTAGGTTATGTTTTTTTTATTATGCAATTGTTGTTGTTTAACTAGAGATTGTTCAGTAGAGAAAGACTTGTGGACTTTTTCCCACCTTTTTTCATAAACTGTAATATTTTATACTTAATTTTAACTTTTTTTGTTATTCTCAATCGAGATTGACCCTAGAATTGTCAGTATGTAAAACTTGTTGTTCATTTTATAAACAACTGTAATCACCCAATCAATCCTCGTCAGATATATGTCAACTTGAAGTGATGGTTCACCCCAAAATCAAACTTCACTTATTTTCTACTGACCTTCATGTCAACTAAAAGCTGGGATTATTTTTAGAAGAAATCTGTTCTTTTTTTAGAGTTAAAGTCAGAAAAGTACGTCCACAGGAAGGTTGCGAATGGCGCCGAATTTATTCATCTTCGTCAAAAAAAAGACACTTAAAAACATCTAAATAGATAGATAGATAGATGCCTCCATATTGCTCGTCCATTTTGACAAGAAGAATCGTTCCGGAAAAAATAGATAAGTATATATTTTACACTCTTTTGGCGGATGTTTAAAGAATATCAAGCGATATCTAGGAGTAGTACTCCGGATAAATACAGCAAGCACTTCTAGTGTAGTCAGTAGACTGTGGGCAGTATTTACCCGGAGTACTTCAACTTTAAATGGCTTGATATTCTTTAAACGTCCGCCAAAAGAGTGTAAAATATATACTATTTTTTTTATGGAAAAATAATTCTCGTCAAGATGGACGTTACAGTTGAGCAGTATTGAGGTATTTGGTAAGTTTTAAGTGTATTTTTGGACAAAGATGACGACGAAGACAACTGAGCTCCAGTCACTACATTAAAATGAAAAAACATTTCTGTCTATAACTCTAAAAAGGAACAGATTACTCTTTAAAAATAATCCCAACTCTCAGTCGACACGAGGCTGAGTAGAAAATAAGTGAAGATGAATGTTGGGTTAAACCATCACGTCGATGTGAAGGACGACGTTTAAATAAAGTTAACCCGGAAGATTGTTGTGTCGTCGTCTCCTGCTCTTACGTCTCAGGACAGATTTAGGATCAAAAACCATATTACCCAAATCTTTCCCTTCACATCAATCTTCAGCCTTGTGTAGCCGGGAGCAGGTTTTTTTTTTTTCCTCAAACCACCACCAAAATCTTCCATCAACACACACACACACACACACACACACAGACCGTCCACTACCAAACATCACACCCTCTCTCTCTCTCTCTCTCTCTCTCCCTCCTCTGTCGTCCTCACCCGACGGCCACGAGGCTGACACTAATGTGACACTCTGGAAAATAATTACCAACAAACGCACTGCTGACTGCAAACAGCTCGCTCCCCTCAGTGGACTGTCACTAGTCATTAGTCTGAACCCTGCGAGAGGACAGGACCACCGAGGAGGAGGAGGAGGAAGAGGGGGTGATGATGATGATGAGGATGAGGATGAAGAGACTAGAGACTAGGGGAGTCACAGGTGAGGGACGTGGATCCTATGACACCTGGTGTAGGACTGGGATGACCCGGGACTTCCTGGATGCTACGATCAAGAGACGAATAAAACAAGTGCTGGTCGTCGAAGCTGTTAAAGGTGCCAGTGATTCCAACACAATTATCCAAATGCCACAGGGAGCATCAATCCCCCCCCTCTTCCCCATCCCTCCCTCTCTCTTTCCTCAACATTGTTATTGGACTTGCCTCCAGGGGCAGCGGTGTCGCTGAGAAATTAAAAAAAAAAAAAAAAAATTCCCCAGCTCCTGTATTGGCCAATATTAAAATGTCTTTGTAAATCTGCCCGGCAATGCTGATTGGTGAGTTAACCCCTGACTTCTTGGTGAGGAAAAGAGCTGGATCTCTGGGAAAATTGTCATCACCGCCGAGGTCTAATTCCCGCGTATGATCCGGGGCTAATGAGCCGGTAATAGGTCCGGAGTGTGGATGAGGAGGATATTACAGTGGAGTGTGTGTGGGGGGAGGAAGGGGGGTGAGAGTGGAGGGTTCTCATTGTTCAATAATCAAGGTTTAATCTGTGAGCAATAACCTGTTTCTACCACCACTGAACATTCTTTGTTTGTACTCAGTTTCTCCAGAAGACGAAGAGTCGACGTAGAAATACATTCACCGCGGTAACGATAGTGATCCTGGATGAGAGGATGAGAAGTCAGAGTTGAACACGAGAAAAAGTTGAAAAAGATCATTCGAAAGTCTGGTTGATTTTAGGATTTCCCTTCAAATGTAGTGATGGGTAGATGAAGCTTCGTGAAAGAGTGTCGTGTTGTTTAGAGGTCAGTAGGTGGCGCCATCAGTTTAAAAATGATGTGTTTTGTTTTTTGAAACGGTAAAATAGCGCCATCTAGTGGACTCTAAAGATAATGACACTGCTTCATGACGCTTCACCGGAATGTCACTATTGAAATTGTGAACAGAGTGATTCTGAAAAAAGTTATATTTAGAAATGAAATTCATTTAAAAAAAATAAAAGGAAATTATTTCTCGGGGACTTCAATGTTTAAGTCCACAAGTTTCCTTGTTACAATTATTTCCTTGTTATGTCCAATTACACTAATAATTTTTAAGTAAGTTAAGAGATTTTTAAAGGGCCCTCAAGTGTGCATCGCTTTTCCTCCCACATTTGTTAAGCAAAATAATTAATAAACAGCTAAAAAATGATTTTAGTATTTAAAAAAGAGTTTTAAAAATGTCAATACAGCTTTCTCTACTTCTTAGTTTAAGAATTACTTACGTTTTTGCATCATATTTTGGCACTCCTCTTTTGCCTGACGGCCCCTCATAACAGTCACAGTATATAATGTAATTAAAGTAAGTAATTTCCTCAGGAAATGTATATACTATATATATATATATCCCGACTTTATGTGCATCTATTTGCACTTGTACTAATGTTATTGACTTATTTATAATTGTATAAATTATTATGTTTTTTTTTTTTTTGTATTATATTTGTTAAAAAAATCATCATTAGAATGTATTATTATTTATTTTCTTGTTGTAGTTTTTGGTTTTTATTTATTTATTATTGTTTTCCTATGGTTTTTGGTTTGATAAATATATGTTTAATCTTCATGAAACTGCTGTGACAACTCAAATTTCCCAAACATGAGCGGAAAAAAAACGATATTTGTTATGTTTTTATTATTATTATTTATTTATTTTTATTGTTTTTTTGCTTTATTTTTATGTGATGTATTTTGTAAACTGTCTACATCTTTGTTGAGGACTACAGAAGGACACTAAAAATAAACTGAACTGAACTGAATATTTTATTATCTTGATATATGACCAGGTTTAAAGGATTATTAGTGTGTAACAGCTCCACTGAACATCAAAATACGTCCGTTTATCATAATGTACATCACATGAAGAAGGTTTCACAGAGTTTTAACATGTTAAAAGAGTTCACGTTCAATGCTAGAGATAGGGTAGAAGACCGGGCATCCAGGAGAGGCTTGAGAAGTCTAGAGTCCGGTCAGGTGGCCTGGGAGAGGAGACCCAGGACTGCAGTCATGTGGACTCAATCCAGCCATGACTCCTCCAGCTCGTGGACGCAGTCGTAGGTCTGTGTCAGCAACACTCACTCTCATGTCTGCTCCAATTAAGACTCATCAGAAGAAGGTTTCGTGTCATCATAGAGTCCCACGGGCGGAGTGGACTGTGTACAAGTGACTGAGAGAGAGAGAGGGAGAGAGAGAGAGAGAAGGAGAGAGAGACGGGGTGAGAGGAAACATTTCCGTCGGTGTGACTCAGAGCCAATGGCTTTATCCAGCCTTATCCTGAACTATGGGAGCACAGTGCATGACACCCCTCTATGGGCTGCACAGATATGGCTATTCACTGTTAGCACAGAGATTTGACAAGCCAGACTGCCTTCACTCACCCGCCTGGGTCAAATGGGTGACAATCTTTTTTATCTTCCTCGCTCTTCCTGTCGACACACACACACACACACACACACACTGTTCACTTCCCTTCAATCTCCCAACTTTGCCTGTTCAAATTGACAAATTCAAGCAGCCACAAAAGAATAAATGAAAGTGAGAGCAGGAGCCTCTGAAGGGGATAATCTTTGCAGGAGGAAGATGTGCTTGACTGACACACACTATGAACACATCTGAGGAAGGTTGCTGTTATTCATAATGTAAATATGTGTGTTTGCATGCTGATAACACAGGGGAGGAATAATGTTTTGTGGAGGTTTCGTTTGATGATTCAAATACAACATTATTAAGAAATCATAGAAATCATTTACATTTAAACAATTTGTATAAAGTTATTTGGGGTCGTTGTGAAGCTATGACATTGATATAAACATGTTTCTAGCAACTAACATTTAACTTGAAAAAAAAAAACATTTACAGTATACATATTTATTACTTGTAGAACTCGAAATTTAACATGTTTATTAAGTTAGTTTTTTCCCTGATTATCTGAGACTCCTGTGTTTTTCTCTGTGTTATCTTGATCTTTTTAGTATATATTTTTTGAGTATTATTTTTTTTATTGTTTAAGCGCTTTGTGACCCTGGTCTAGAAAAGCGCTCTATAAATATAAATTACTTACTTACTTACTTAAGTAATGACCTCCCATCACTAGATGGCAGCCTTTCCCCCTCAGATTTTTTCCCCCAAATAATTTTATATTTATATATATATATACATACTGTATATATATATATATAAATATCAAGAATCATTTTAATAAAGAACTGAATCCTACTTAGTTTAGCAAGTTCATCTTATTACGTTGATGATCTGTATCTGTTTGTAGGCAAAATAACTAAAAAATTAGAAAATTATTGAATTATTTTATTTTTGGTATTTTCAGGAAATCTAAATCTAATAGAACAAGGACAGAATAATAAAATGTTGCTGGAGTTATGGATGATCATCCGGATCCACTGATCTTTTAAAGGTTCCTTCACCACATAGGCAACTTTAACAACTCTTCTTCGCTTACTTTTGAGTTGTCCGAGGACTTTTTGTAACACTACCGCCATCTGGTGTACGATTTTATTTGTTTCAATCAACTATAATTTATTTGTTAAAAAACTGTATAAAACCATGTAGATAAAATCTAAGTATGGCATTAATTTTAGTAATTAAAAAACAACCTTTATGACCCTATGAATTATTTACAGTATTTATTTTATTTGTGGAAAAAAACTAGTTAAGCTCTTTGCTCGTTAGTGCTTTTCTAATGTCTGTTGATAAATAAAACAGAATAATGTTTAAAATCCAAATATATTTTGTGGATTTATTGTATTCATGTGAAATACCAGTTCTTTAAACAATGGTATAACCCAAATTAAAATTTCAGAAAGAAGATCTCCAGAGGGATTAGTAAAGTCTATCCAATCTATTTTCCCCCACAGAAATCAAGAAAGAGTATTAACAAATGTGGCTGTAATGTCAACTGTCAACTTTCAAAAATCATCATTTTAATTTACTTAGTTTCACAAATGTACCTTTTACGCTCTGTTTCTGTTTGATGGCAATTTTTTGTTATATTTTATTGAGATTTTCAGGAAATCTCAACTAGAACAAGAACAAACACTTACATTTTTGTGGTGTTATGGATGATCATCGGGATCCATCAAACTTTTGAAGGTTTCTTCACTACATAACAAGAGAGCTGGCAACTCAAACAACTCTTCTTCGCTTACTTTTGAGTTGTTGCAGGTTTTGTAAGCTGTTCGATTGTCTCTATAAATTATATTTACAATCTTAAAAAATTATCAAGCTAAATCATTTAAATAAAATAATTCCTATTGAAATATCTTTATGGGTGGAAAAACTTGTTGTAGGTCAATTAATGTCTCCTGACTCACTCTCATGTTTCAAATGTTGAAGTCTTTCTCTCCAAGATGCAGTAAGTCTCTCATCATGACCATGTTTTCAACTTATTACTTTATAAAGTTCTCCCCCGTCTGAAATCTGGGCGAACGAGAGGTTACGAGAGCGGAGTCCATTACGACTTAATAATGGCTTCACTCCTCCAGCCAGCTGTAATCACACCCTGTTTTGTTTATACAATGAGTCCCTTGGAGTTGGAGACTTCCAGGATTGATGATGTGCTGTGACAAACCTGGATGCTTGACCAATCACAGTTTCAGTGGGCGGGGCTAAAGATCATTTTCTACTGTAAATATTTAAATGAAAAGGGATTTTTGTACAAACAGACACTGATGATACAATAGAGTCCAACATCTATTTAAGACTCACTTAAAACAACACATTAGTTTTTTCATGTGGAAAATCTACAGCTTTTTTGATTTATGACTTCAATGTTGTCTAAAGTGTCGGCGACTCAAACGCAGCTGTGAGTCTCAACTACTGTGGCTGCGGTGTCACCTCTCTTCCCGTCCATCCCACTCCGGGGGTCCCCGGGGGTTCCATCTGAGCCGCCCGTGAGTTTTGTGTGTGTGTGTGTGTGTGTCAAAATTCCTGGCCGGCTCAGCGTCAGTGTTCAGTCAGGTAAAGGTCTTGTGTTGTGCTCGGTGAGCGGCCTCTGCTCAAACAGATCGATCCACGCTGGCACGTCGCTCCACCAACCAAGAGAAAACAATTAAAAGCCATCGATCCTGTGCCAGGCTCCTCCATGAATATGCATGTGTCCTTGACCTTCCCCCGGTGAGAGTGTTGGACAAGCAGACTGACAGACAGGTCCAGATATCCCCCCCCCCCCCCCCTCTGACGACCCCCCCAACACTAGTCTGTGTTTACTGCTGCTCTGTGTCACCCCGACTCTGAATCACGTCACCCCTCACACGTCGGCCTCCAGCCCTCGCAAATCGTCGCGTTAAAGCCTGTGAACCAGTTGCTCTTTTCCGAGCGTGTTATAGGCGTGATTGCTCTTTCCCCGGCCACGTCAGGAACATAGATCAAGTGCTCCCGTAATATCTGTCCCCCCCGGCGCTCCCCCTCTCTCTCTCTAATTCCAGAGTTGTGACATGCACATGGGGGACGTCTCCATGTTAGCACATCGCCGTGCCTGTCCTGACACATCCCGTGGTCACGGAGAGCGTCGGCTACAGGGGACAGCCTCGCCCTGTCTCCCGTCACCCGGGATTAGCATTAGCATGCTAACGGACCCCCCCCCCGAGGGGTGGCGGGTTGTTAAGGGTCATGCCGACGATTTGTCGACGGCCCGCTTTAATTAGCCGCGTCTGGGCGTCAAAGCTCGGACCGACTCTTGGATGTGAAGACGTTTGAACGGTTCATTAAATGATTTTTTTTTGTGTTGGATAGAGACGCCGTTTTCATCCTCGTGGAGGAGCTGCTGTCCATCATGGATGATGACAGTCACCCTCTGAACACCGTCATCGGTGAGCAGCAGACGGAGCGAACGAATGCTCCTCCCATGATGCAACACTAATAGACTCCGGGACTCATTCATTCCTCGTGCTATTAGACTGTTTAAAGGGCACCTAATGTGCTGATTTAAGTGTCTCTTCAATTGTTCTAGGACCTCTATTATACTCATCAGTATGTTTCTTTTTGCACAAAACTCTCATTTAAAAAAGATAAATATAATATTTATTATAGGTTTTGGCTGGAGAAGAATTCTCGTCCAAGCAACCACGCCCACTCTGCTCTGATTGGTCACAAAACACGAGTTGCATTCAAGGACTCTCGTAAATTTCAAACTCACCCCTAAAACTCCTGTTTTGTACATTAAAAACAAATGATAAAAATAAGGTTTGCTGCTTAATGTACACATTACAAAAACACCTAAAGGCAGAAGTAACTCTCACCATGTTTACATAAATATTTATTTACATTAACAACCAGGGAACTTAACTGATTTAGGGCTTCTAGGGGAGGACACCTGCACCAGAGTGATGTCAGAATGTTTAATTTAAACCGTAGTCTCGTTTGGCGAGATTTAAGACGGGAGAGAACTTTTTTAATAAAAATTCAAAACATGGTCATGATGAATGAACTACTGCATGTTGAAGAGGACGACTTCAACATTTACAACATGTGAATAAGTCAGGAGAGTTGGGTTTTCACATTAGGTGCCCTTTAATTCTGAGTTTGGCAGTGAAAAAACTTTTAGTTTAGACTTAGATTATATTCTCTTGTTCTTTCTCTTTATTTCTCTTTGTTCTTGTTCTCTTTTTATTTTATGCAAAATTGCTGTATTGCTGTGAGTAATTGGAAAAAAAAATAATTCCAATCAATAAAGTTCTACCTAACCTAAAAAATATGTTATTTAATGTTAATCTTAGTTTTCTTTTCTTTGTTATTTTTCTTTGATCTATGTTCTTTCCAGTAAGATTTTGTCATCTTGCACTTTGTTCTTTTTATTGCCCTTTGTTCTTGCTTTTATCAATCGTATCATCTGTGTTGCTGTGAGCTTGAAAACCAATTTCCCGAAGGAGGACCTCCAGAGGGATCAATAAAGTTTATCTATCCATCTATCATTCGTCATCAATGTCGACGAGGACGTCCGACAACATCAAGACGCTCTCGAGGTTCAGTGTGTCGTCGCTCCCTCACCGCGGCGGAGCGATGGCAGCGTCACACACTAGCAGACAGACTCACTATTCACCTGAGAGGCGGCGTCCACGCACACCACCTGCTAACTGACTGCCAGCCAGACTGAGGTTCTCCTGTCGGCCGCACAGAAAAAAAAAAAAGCTGTCAGGAACATCCTGGCGGCGCCGTGACTGTCAGCGAGCGGTCACGAAGCATTTACCCGCTGACAGAATTGCAATTAGTCCAGAGAATGTTGTTACTGAGGGAAGCGGGATTCAGAGGCAACAGAGATGGAGAGGTGGGAAGATAAAAGGTGATTCAGGACAGGTGAGGCGAGGTGTGGAGACAGCGGCGGTGAGAGGCGAGGAGATGGAAAGATAGCACAGTCTTGGCCTCATTTGATAACTAAAGCATCGGTTGATCTCGGAGCCTCAGTCTCAGGGTCTATTTTGGAATCCTGCTCTAGCTTTGGAGCCAAGTGTCTGGACTTGCCGAGAGGGATTTTGAAGGAATTATATTTAGGTGAAGGGAAAGTTAACTCTAAATTAAACTTTTTCCAAGATAACAAACTTGTTGTCTCCTCAAAATCAATCTCATTGCACTTGATCTCCTATAAATGTGGCGGCCATTACTCTTTTAATGAAATAATATTATATGATTTTCAGTTATCTACGCAAATTGGGCGGAAAAAACGTCTATAATCAAAGGTACATTATTAAATATGCCTGGTTATAACGAATAAAACAATCTATTGTTATTTATAATGCATGTGGTTTTCCTAAATAATCTCAGAATTTCATACACATTGTTGTTTTGTGTCGGACAATAAACAAATAAAACAAATTAACATTAAACAATGGAATATGATCAGTGGACAGTTCATTACTTATTTGTCCAGTGCAGACCGGAGGCAACAAACTAATTTTATTTACTTTTTATTTCTGTTATTCATTAATAGTCAATAAATATGAGGAGGGGTTTTTTTTTCCCCTGGTTTTAAATATTTATTGCCCCCCAAAAATGTTATCAATTAATTAGGAGAAAAAGTAATGTAATGTGAGATTAAAACATTTAAAAAGTGATATAAAATACAATAGAATCACTATTTTTTTTAACATATTACTACCTTCTCCCATCATTTTTGCGTGATGGCCCTTCACAACATTCTTGTGGCCCCTTAGGAAATTTAATTTGCCCATTAAGTTAAGTCAAGTTTGGTAGTTTGTAGTCGCTCTTGGTTTTTGAAAATCCTTTTTTCTGCCCCCTCCTACCCTCAGTAGGCCTCCACTGTTGTTAGATTGCATCAGTGTAAACTGTCGTGAAAACTGAACGATCTCTTTACCACATACCACATGAGCATCATTTTACAAAAGAGTAAAAGGCTCTTGTTGGGCTGGTTTTCTGTTTGCTTTTTCCTGGAAACATAGAAAAAGTCCTCTCTTTACTTCAGCCAATATGGAAATGAATGCAAGCGCCGTCCACGACTCCATGCCTTTTTTTGTCGCAAAAGTTGTGCAGTGAGAAACCATCACAGGAAATGGTTATAAAAAATGTCAAAATGTTACATATCCACCCGCAATGGAACTCAACTGAAAAATACTTACACATTTTTCATATCATTCATTCATTTTCTTTGCCGCTTAATCGCTTATGGGGGTTGCGAGGGGTCTGGAGTCTATCCCAGCTTCATCAGGCGGGAGGCGGGGGACACCCTGGACAGGACGCCAGTCTGATGCAGGACACACAAAGACACACAACCATTCAAACTCATACTTAAGGACAATTTCCCAAAGTTCCCAATCAACCTCTGTTTTTTTTGGACTGTGGGAGGAAACTGGAGTGTCTGGAGTAAACCCACGGAACACGGGGAGAACATACAAACTCACACAGAAAGTTCACAAGTTGGCTCCCCCCCACCTGGATGCAAACCGGCAACCTTTTTATATCAAAATAAAATAAAAATTAAATCGTAAAAAAGTCTGTTTTTCTGTAATATTGACTCGATAAAAAAAGCCAACAATGAAATCTTCGAGGTGACGAAACTTCCTTTTGTTTTTGTGTCGCCGCAACGTCAACGTTTTGACTCCGTAACGACCCTCGTGACGCCGGACTCATCCTGAAGTCTCTGCCTGCGACCTTTTACCACGGATGGCGAGATCAGAGCTCACCAGTCCTTCACAGAAACCAGCATACTGGCTAATTCACTATTGATCCCGGGCCTGTGGACCAATTTCCACTTGTGTTTGGTTTGGGACTAGAGTTTCGGTCACGCTCCGTCTCTCCCTTAGGGACCGGAGAGAGGACCCCCACGTTACTCCCTTATCAGTCGGGCGGACACACACACACACACACACACAACAAAGGGGGTGTGTGGGCAGGAGAGCAGCGGAGATTGAAAGGCGGGTAACCATGTGCCGCCGCTGCCACAGGAAGGCAGGCAGGTCATTAGTGGATGGTGATGAGTTTGGGAGAAGCAGGACACTCCGGCTATTGTGGCGTGTTATGAAGCCGCTTGTTCACAAAGAAGACGGGAATCCTATTGTGCTCCTGAATGAACGACGGCGGACCTGATCCAGATGATGGAGAGAGAGGGACGGCGCTGTCCGTGGTGCTGAAAGACGGTTGCATTTTTTGATGAAGACGCGCTTCTGTCGGACAATAACATTTCGGCCAAGAGAATAGAATCCGAGGGGTTCTTTTGAGGGACGTTCATTTTCAGGTGGTCTCAAATGTCGTGATATGAGGAAGTTCGAGAAATCGTTTCTCGAGTGTTACGACTCCGGAGACATGTTTTTGTCATCAGGGCGTGTGTGTGTGTGTGTGTGTGTGTGTTCGTCAGTGTGTGTGTTTCAGTGTCTTCCCCGGTGATTAATGAGTGGCAGCAACTGATGGATTGTCCTGATCACAGAGGGGACAGTGTTGAGACGCACACTTACACACACACTAATGAAGGTTAAGATTGTTGCCCAACACACACACACACACACACATTCACACACACATGAATGAAACCTGTGCAAACACATGTAAATGTTAACAAGCGACAGGATTAGATATAAACTGAGAGTGAAGCTAGAGTTGGCTTTGACCTCTGACCCCGGCGGAGGACCACGTCAGTTTGCTGATGAGGAGAGACAGTGAAGCTGGTTGTTAACATTCTCACAATAACTATGTTAAAATACTTCCCAGTGTGCCAGGGACACATGGAGCTCTGGTGAGAGAACTAAAGTTATGTTCCTTATTGTATTGTGTCAACATTGTTTCATTGAAATCTGTTCACATACACACACACCAAAATATTAAAACGAGAAACACACACAACCAATATGTAGGAAGACAAACACAGACACATAGAAACACATCCACCAAAACACAGAACCACACACACACATCCCAACATAGAAAAAGATACACACATCAGGCACAACACGGAAACACACACGCACATTCAGCCCAACACAGAAACACACACATACTAACATAGAAAAACATACACATCCACCCCAAAATAGAAACAGACACACACCACCACAACACAGAAACACACTTACACATCTGCCCCAACACAGAAACACATACATCCACCCCAACATAGACACACACACCTTCCACCCCAACACAGAAGCACACTCACCCATCCACCCCAACACAAAAACCAACCACACATCCACCCCAACAAAGAAATAAAGGCCCACACACCTAACCCAAAACACACTCACACATCCACCCCAACACAGAAACAAATCACACATCCCACCCCAACAAAGAAACAAAGGCCCACATACCCCATCCCAAAGCACACTCACACATCCACCCCAACACAGAAACACACAAATCCACCCCAACACAGAAACACATCCACCCCAACAGAGAAACAAACAGACACACACACACATCCACCCCAACACAGAAACACACAAATCCACCCCAACACAGAAACACATCCACCCCAACACAGAAACACATCCACCCCAACAGAGAAACAAACAGACACACATTCACTCAAACACAGAAACACATCCACCCCAACAAAGAGACAAACAGACACACACACAACCACCCCAACACAGAAACACACAAATCCACCCCAACACAGAAACACATCCAGCACAACAAAGAAACAGACAGACACATATTAACCAAAACACAAAAACACATCCCATCAACAAAGAAACACACAGACACACACAGAAACACATCTACCCCAACACAGAAACACATCTACCCCAACACAGAAACACATCTACCCCAACAAATAAACACATCCACCCCAAAACAGAAACAAACACACATTCACCACAACACAGAAACACATCCACCCCAAAAAAGAAACACACAGACACACACAGAAACACATCTACCCCAACTCAGAAACACATCTACCCCAACACAGAAACACATCTACCCCAACAAATAAACACATCCACCCCAAAACAGAAACAAACACACATTCACCCCAACACAGAAACACATCCACCCCAAAAAAGAAACACACAGACACACACAGAAACACATCTACCCCAACTCAGAAACACATCCATCCCAACACAGAAACACATACACCCCGACACAGAAACAGACACATCCATCCAAACACCAACAAACACACAGACATCCACCCCAATTCAGATACACACATACTGTCAATTTGTATAAAAACTCAACAGAGGAAAAAAAATACAAGTTTTATGACAACAAATATTTTTTGCATTTATTTAAAGCAGTTAAACATGTCAAGTTTAGCAGGAAGACTTATACACAATAGTGTGAACACAACACTATGCAAGACTGAGCTGACACACACTGACAGACTCACAATTCTCAGTCAATTAACCTTTTCTGTACTGCGGGAGGAAACCAGAGTTCTTTGGGAAAAATGATTAATTATTGAAGTTCAATTTTAAAAAAACACTTTAGATTCAAAGAACACGTGTAACTCTTCAATCCAAGCATGTTTCTGGGGCGCACGTGTCCTGCAGCCGCACAGGTGGAGTCTCTCACTCACTCCTGCAGCAGAGGAGCCGCCCGAGGGGGTCGGAGTGACCCGTGTGGTTCCAACCCCGCCATCATCTCATCTCTCTTGAAGGTTGTGATGTGTTGCTGAGATGAGAGGTACCTGCGCCCCCTCAGGTGAGACACACACATATTGAAGGTGGATTCTAACCTCGGGCCTCAATGTGAGCAGATGTTTCCATTTTTTTTTTTTTCTCCTCCTGATCCACTCCTCGCTGATTCCTGTTTGACGGACTTCTTAAGATGATTTACATCTCGAGTCGGGTTTTCCTGGCTCCGCTGAATCCCATTTGGAATTCCCCCCATTTTGCAACACAAACACATGCAAAAAGGAAGGGATGCATACACTTCTCCGGAGCCGACTGATAAGACTCTCTTATCAGAGAGCGGAGGGAGAGTGGGGCGACCGTGGAGGTGGTGGGGGGGCGACTGTGATAATGGCTTTCAACAAATCCCTCCTCTGTCACAGATTAAAATGCCTGCTTGCAGAGCATTAGCAATCTTTCTTTTCATCTGTCTCCCCGCTGTCGGCCAGTTCCATCGGATTTCTGGGCCAATCTATTGTCACACATACAAGGAGAAGTCAACCTCCATCTGATAGGACATTGTCTTATTCTCCCCATCGCTGATTCCTGCATCGATCGCGCCGCTGTGGCCCTCGTGTCTCCTGACATTAGCGCCGGGCGTCTGTGGAACCAGTTTTTTTTTTCTGTGCTAGAATATTTGAACCTTTGTTACCAAGTTTGAGGATCATATTATATGGATCACTTTGAAAATCATTGTTATTTGAAGGATGATGATGTTTGCTGATGATATAGTGATTTGCAGTGAAGCATGAAGAAGACTTAAAGAAATCTTCTCAAGGGCCGTGATTGACCCCCATAGTGAACTTTTGACTGTAGCTAGTAAACAAAGTTCAAGATCAGACAAAAAGATCAAAGGACAAGAAAACAGGGGAGGCGAAGAAGAGAGTGTGTCCATATGTGCTTCTATTTGGGGGTTTGATGTGTGTGTCTCCTTGTTGGGGTGTTTTTATATTGGGGTGATATATGTTCATTTTTATATTGGGGTGATATATGTGCGTTTTCACTTTGGCGTTATATGTGTGCCTTTTAATTTCCGGTTATATGTGCGCTTTTTTTATTTTGGGGTTATCTGTGTGCGTTTTATATTGTGGTGGTTTATGTGTTTTCATTTTGGCATGATATGTGTGCATTTTATTTTGGGGTTATATGTGCGCTTTTTTATTTTGGGGTTATCTGTGTGCATTTTTATATTGGGGTGATATGTGTGCATTTTATTTTTGGGTGATATGTGTGCATTTTTATATTGGGGTGGTATGTATGCATTTTTATTTTGGGGTAGTGTTTTTTTTTTTTTAAGTTCAGTGTGTCGATGTGCAATGTGTGTGTACCTGTGTGTTTGGGTCATGGGTGTATCTGTGTTGAGGTATTATAAGTGTTTTTGTATGTTTGGGGTTGTTAGTGTGTGTGTTTCCTTTTATCTTTTCATGAAGATCCAAGGACAATAAACAGGGGGAAGCGAAGAAGAGAGTGAGGTCAGGGCGGAACAGGTGCGTTCTCACAAGCGACACTCTCTGTGGAGGGGTCAGAGGTCAACGTAAAGTCTGTCACCGTCGTCGCACACACTCGTAACGTAGCAGGGAAGTCACTCCGGGTATCAAGAGATCTTCTTCTGGAGTGCACGGAGGAAACCACTGGAAACTAACTGTGACAGTGCTCAGCCACAAACCCACCCCCCTACTCTCCTCCCCATCACCCCCCCCCCCCCCTCCTCAGTCATGCGCCTCCTCGCGACGCCTCGCAGGCCCGTCTGTCACCCCCGCTATAATTATGAGGAGTGAGAGTAATGTGTTGCAGTATGAATAGGATTGTCGGCCTGATTGTGATGTATAGGCTTTCATTACCATGTCCGGGCCGGTGCCCTTCGCCCATGTAGGAAATCCTATTTAGGCCCCTAATTTGGGGAGCCTCCCGGACCGTCCCGCCTGATAGCAATCACACACAGTAATTGTGTGCCCAGGCAATTGACAAGAGTGGAGGCTCCGACACGGAGGGAGGTTAAAGAGAGGAGGGCGGGAGGGAGGGATGGAAGGAAGGGAGGGATGGAGGGACCCTGACAGAGATGTATCTGCATAGTCCGACACATTATCCACAGGAAGTTCAAAGGTGTGTTTCAGGAAAAAAAAAGCCTCTTTCCTCTCGTGTCATTATCGCAATAATTACGATTTATTGAAACCGTCTCCGTGTCGATATCCCCGCGGCCGTCAATATCCAAACTTTTTTTTTCGGGAATCTTTCATTCCCCGCCTGTAATGAAGGGGCTAATTGAGTCATTGAGATAGCGACGGCCTGCAGGAGGCGCCGTGCGTTAAGTGTTTGATTGCCCTTCGCATTAACAGTCATTAATCCCTCGCGCTTTTAATAAGCACTTGATGAGGCTTTCTTTGCTCTTTTTTCCCGCCTTTTTTCTTCGTATAATAATTAAGTAGAATGCTCTAGAAATATGCAAATGAAGAGGCGCTCAGGTTCTGACTCACGGTCTCCAGGAACTTCTATTTTATTTTTTTTAACCATCAGCGTCGGGGGGCCACGGGTCACGGCGTTTTTTCGACTTCCTCGTTCGCGCTCAGATTAGACGGGTGGAAGTTTTTTGATTTGTGTTTTTTCCCGACACTCCGGCAGACGGTCATGCATCACAGTGAAGGGAAAAGATCCACGGCACAACTTTTGACATCCGCCACAAACTGTCAGAGTGAGACACAAACTTGTCTGTGTTTATAGCTTAACTGATCCTATTATTCTATACTCCTCCAGTGTCTGCGCCGCTCTAATCTCTCCAGGGGTCTTAGTGGCCCAGGATGACAAATGGCGAGAGCAGTCCAGCCAAGCGTGGGCTCTGTGGAGAGGCTAATGCTGAGGGTCTCGCTAAGCCCCTTCAACTGCACCCTGGATCATCTCTGACAAGGCCCCAGTATGAAGAAGTGCACCACACACACACACTCCACTTCAGACACACACACACTCCACTTCAGACACACACACTCCACTTCAGACACACACACACTCCACTTCAGACACACAAGTTTTTTTGACTTAAACGTGTGAGTTTCTGTTGCAGACTCTGATGTGTTAAGATTCTGCTGAATGTCTCTGTTACATGTTTCCACTCGAACTTCATCAAAAGATTTAACTTCCTGTTGTTTCTGGATTAAACCTGCTGGCCAGGGAGCATCAAAACCACCCCAAAATAATATGCACCAAAATATTATGTACACACTTACCACCCCAAAATGTAACCCATACACATACCACCCCAAAATATAATGCACACACATTCCACACCAAAATCGAAATGCACACATATATCACCCCCAAAATAAACATGCACACACATACCGCTCTAGTATATAATGCACACATATACCACCCCAAAATATAAATGCACACACATACCACCCCAAAATATAATGTACACATATACCAACCCAAAATATAAATGCCTACACATAACACCCCAAAATATAATGTACACACATACCACCCCCGAAATATAATGCACACACATACTACCCCAAAATATAAATGCAAACACATTCCACCCCAAAATATAAATGAACACACATACCACCCCAAAATGGAAATGCACACACATACCACCCCAATATATAAATGCACACAGATACCACCCCAAAATAGAAATGGACACACATACAACCCCAAAATTGAAAGGCACACAGATACCACCCCAATGCATAAATGGACACATATATCACCCCAGAATAGAGATGGACACACATATCGCCACAGAATATAAATGCACACACATACCACCCCAAAATATAAATGCACACACATACCACCCCAAAATAGAAATGGACACACATACCACCCCAAAATTGAAAGGCACACAGATACCACCCCAATGCATAAATGGACACATATATCACCCCAGAATAGAGATGGACACACATATCGCCACAGAATATAAATGCACACACATACCACCCCAATATATAAATGCACTCATCCCCACTAAATACAGATGAACACACATACCACCCCTAAATAAAAAGAACATGAACATACCTCCCCAAATTAGAACCATGACACACATAGACCCCAGAATAGAAACACAACACATACAACACAACAACAAAAAAAAGACATATATTTACCACTCCCTACCCAGAAAAAAACACACACACGCATAATACCGAGACACAAAGAAACCCACATACAGGTGATGAGTTAATGAGGCCTCATGGAACAGCAGTGAAGACACCAAACCTTCACTTCACACACATTTAATGCACAAAATCCGAGCACAGAAATACATACACAACCCCAAAATATAAACAAACAAATACCACCTTGGCTTTGTGAAAACTGTCCACATGTTATGGAAACTTCCTGCTTGGAATGGTTGGAATTTTCTAGAATCCAGTGAAGATTGTGGACTAAAATAATGTAGGAATAAACACAACAGGATGAAGAGAAACTTGTCAATCGTCGTGACAGTGTTCAAGTCAACAGTGTGGAGGTGCAGTGGTGGTGCAGCAAACAGGGCTGGATGAGAGCAGGTACTAAATGAGTGCAGTGTAATGAGTATCTGCGAGGATGTAGTCAGTGACACTGACAGCACATGAGAATGTAATGCATGGAGGCGCCGTTCCCCGTCTCCCTCTCCGGCTGCCGGGCTCTCCTCGCCCCGCTGCCTCTCAGCCCCAGGATCAGCTGCAGACGCTAATGAAACGTCAGTCAGGTAATTGAGGCTCTGGTGGTGGCGGGTCGGTCCAGGCGAGCGTGTGAGGCTGATGACACCGGGACACCAGCCGGATCCTGACAACCCCCTATGGAGCTCCGCACAAGACTCCGGGACGCGCTGGGATGTAAAATATTGCATTTATGTTGCTCCTTGTTTACCCGGCTTCAAATCAATCAGACAGATACACACAAGTTACTCCCGGTGTTCCACAAGGTACTCTATTAGGAGTCTTTTATTTTCTACTAGCATGTAAAGCCAGTGAATGTGTAAACATCTGGTGTCAAGCGGCTGGTAAGAGGTTCAAATCACTTGTTACCGAGTGATGCCGGCACCGCTGACCCAGAGAGTTATTGGTAACGTTTAATTCCTTTTCTGTCACAGCACTAGAGCCACACAGTAAATTGGATTTTGTTTTTTTTGTAAGACTTGTTCTGGTGAAGGTAGAGATGGACGTTTACTTGATATGTTCAACTCCTGTCACATGTTGTTCAGACGACTCACTGACACGTCACATTGACCTGTGGAGAGGTCAAGGAGACACAAACACTCACACACACCACATCAAGACACAGACACACACCACCCTAATACACAAACGCACACATGTCAAGACACACTCACCACCCTAACACACACCATGTCAAGACATTAACACACACACGCCACTTGAAGACACAAACACACACCACCCTAATACACAAACACACACATGTCAAGACACACTCACCACCCTAACACACACCATGTCAAGACATTAACACACACACGCCACTTGAAGACACAAACAAACACCACCCCAATACACAAACACACACATGTCAAGACACACTCACCACCCTAACACACACCATGTCAAGACATTAACACACACACGCCACTTGAAGACACACACAAACACCAACCTAATACACAAACGCACACATGTCAAGACACACACACCACCCCAACACACATCATGTCAAGACACTAACACACACACACACCACTTGAAGACACAAACACACACCACCCTAATAAACAAACGCACACATGTCAAGACACACACACCACCCCAACACACGCCATGTCAAGACACTAACGCACACACAACACATCAAGACACAAACACACACCACCCAAATACACACACATGTCAACACACACACACCACATCAAGACATAAACACACACCACCCCAATACACACATGTACACATGTCAAGACCCACACTCCACCCCAACACACACCACCCCAACACACACCACGTCAAGACACTAACACACACACACACCACTTGAAGACACAAACACACACCACCCCAATACACACACACCACATCAAGACACAAACACAGACCACCCCAATACACACACACACACACACATGCCAAGGCACACACACCACCCCAACACACCCCACGTCAAGAAACAAACACACACACACACACACCGCGTCAAGAAGCACACAAACACCACCCCACCACACATATACACCACGGCAATACAGACACACATACACACACACCATGGCAATACAGAAATACAAACACCACTTCAATACACACCACACCATCACACACACACGCACACACCACATCAATACAGACACAAGCACACACTGACAGAGAAACACACATACACCAACACAGACACACATTCACCACCCTATCACATACACACCAAGCCAACACACACACACACACACACACACAAATCACGCCAGATAAAAACATATACAACAGAGACACACACACTCCCAAACAAACACACACACACCACACCAACAGAGACACATACCAACCCAGAAACACACACACCCTGCCAACACAGACTCACAAATACCACCACAACACATACAAAAGTCACCACCCCAGCATAGAGAAAAAAATTCCATTCAAAGAATCAGAGAGTTAGGCAAAGTCACTCATGGTGTTCCACAAGGTACTATATTAGGAGTCTTTAATTTTCTACTGGCATGTAAAGTCAGTGAATCTCTAGCTGGTGTCGAGGAGCTGATGGAGTTAATACCTTCATTAACAATGTTTGAATAAAACAGACTTAAAATAGATACCTTTTATGTGGAGGTTGCTATACTCCAGGTGCTATACTTATGAAATAAAAATATATATTTTAGCTCCGTTTGAAGCTTCTGTTGACTCAGAAAATGACTTCTATACAAGGCAGTGAGAAAATTGATTATTTCCTGCTGGAACTGCTGAAAGAAAAAAAACCCTGTTTACTTTAGAAAGAATGAAAAATGACAGAGCTGGAATGAAAGTGGTCTCTTGGGTTCTCTGGACGTCAAAGCTACTATTGAAACTCCAAACATGGAATTGAGTATCGACATAAAAAATATGTTTTATAATAATAGTAAGATGACAAAATACGGAAGTTAAGTGTAGAGCTTGATTTTAGCGGTTATTGACTAGCCAAGCTTGCAAGTGCACCCTTCAGTTACTTTCTTTATATTACAACATTATAACAAAGATTCTCCATCTATTATGTGTTATACGTCTGTCATCTGCTGTCTGTGATGTCACTCAAAGAGACAGTGACTTTGTAACAGCGGGAACATGTAAGCGTTACAACAGAACCATGTCGGGTTGGTCAGGGGGCCACTTGTGGCCCTTTGCCTTCATTTATGTGGCCCTCATAATGTCCTAGAACAACAATTAAAAAAAACAATGTATTATAAAGTTTTTGAGTTTAGGATTTAATTTGTATTGTCTGTTTGTCTGTATTATCTGCATGTCTTTCAAAACAAACATCGACAGATGAGTTAAACATAGTTTCAGTAAAAATATATACATTATATTTAAGTGTTCCCCCCATAGTTTGTTTAAAGAGCAAAACATTCAAACATTGACTCTATGAATTTAACGCATAATATAAAAAACAAGAATATTTAGATAATACTTTTAAAATACGTATGAAACGTGACTCAGTCACTGCGTTATGTGTCGGAAATCATCGTGACTTTGTTATGTCGTAATGTTCTCATTTGATTTATTATATATTTTATTTAGATTTGTCACTTCCTGTTTTCTCCGATTCTCACCTCTTGTTCTTGACTGATCACCTGACTGTTTCTACCACGTGCCTCCAGACCAGTGTGTCGGACCAAAAGTTTTCCGTACGTTGGTAATTTGCTGTGATTTATATTGTATTTTCCCTTGATGCCTGAGCATTAAAGTGGTTTTTGACCTTCGTCTCATTCTTCGTTTTCCTTTTCTGTTTATTGGCAGACGTTCTGGTCAATGGACATTTTGCGGGAGATTTTGGACTCTTACTTTCTATTCAGCTATTGGACTCTTGTGGATTTTGTTTTTAGAATTAGTTTTATTAAATATACAGTATATGTTTTGTAAACAACTGTGACTCTTACTTGTACTTCCGTTCCTTTTAGACCAGGACAGACTTTTCCATAGGAATTTAAGCTTTCTTTAAAAAAAAGAAAAACATAACTATAGTATCATTTTAATATGCAGCTCAATTACAGTTATGTTAGTTTTTTTAAATTGAGTAATTATGAAACATTTAGCACATTTTAGTTACTTTTTAGTAAATAAATGTGAAAATGGTTAATATAGATTCATATTTGACAATAAAAATCAAACCAATTTTTGACATTTTTAAGTTGAATTAATGTAAAAACTCAACTCTCCTGACTCACATGTTTCAAATGTTGAATCTTCCTCTCCAAGATGCAGTAAGTCTCTCATCATGACCATGTTTTCAACTTATTACTTTATAAAGTTCTCCCCCGTCTGAAATCTGGGCGAACAAGAGGTTACGAGAGCCATTAGGACGTAATAATGGCTTCACTCCTCCTCCAGCTAGCTGTAATCATGCCCCCGCTTTGTTTATACAACAAGACCCTCATACAACGAATTCCTAAAGTCCCTTCAAAGAGACTACTAGGATTGATGATGGGATCACAAACCTTGACGTTTGACCAATCACAGCAGAGTGGGTGTGGTTAAGGTAAACAAGATTTAATCTCCAGAAAAACAAAGTGGTTTGAGTGGGCGGGGTTTAAACACATTTTCTAATGTAAATATTTCAAAGAAAAGAGAGTTTTGTACAAACAGACACTGATGATACAATAGAGTCCAACATCTATTTAAGACACACTTAAATCAACACTTTAGTTGAACTTTAAGTTACCTTTTTGAGAGGTCAAGAGCTAGAGTGGACTCCTGATGTTTATTCTCACATGAATGTTGATGTGTTGACATTTTACCAGTGGGATAAAAAAAACCCTGACAGAATAATTGAGAGGAGACTTGAGCGTCGGAGCACCTGAAGCATCAGAAGATTTAGTCCAGTCTCTGGGCTCCTCTCGGCTCGGCTTCCCTCCCGGGGGCTGGAGAGCTGAGAGTGGACAGTGGGGTTAATGCCTGGCTGTAAGCACTGCTTAGCAGCAGTGATTGGGTCTGTGTGCGAGCGGGACTTTTTTCCCCACCTGCAGAAAGATCCAGTGGAAATGACTTCCCCCAAAACTGTCCGGGCCCTGAGGGCCCCCTCGACTGATGTGTCCGAAAAAAAAAACCTGTGGCCCTTCTTCTCTTTGTGCTTCCCCGGGAGTTTGATGCGGAGCGATGATTAAAAAGTTTCCTCCCTGAAGGTGACCCACATAGATGGAGACGAGAGGTTCTGACACACGGGGAAAGGGAAATGATCCAGCAGCAGCAGCAGCAGCAGCTCATTGGACGTGATAAGTACGAAGCCGCCGAGAAGGAAGCATCGACAATCTAATCATTGTCACATCAACAATTACCCGAAGGTGTGATGCGTTCTGCCAACCTTCCATCACGTCCACTATTACCTGCAACCCCGGCGTCCTTCGCCCCGCTCATCCTTCCCCTTAACTGTGCGCTCAATCACCGGCGGCGCCGTCTGCACCCCGGACAGTGACGTATGCCGGCGATTACCCAGGATGCACTTCAATTATGATAAACAGCCGACGTACCTCTTAGGCCCCCGTGATTAAGGCCCCCCGGCGGTGATGAAGAGATCTCATCTCAATGCCATCACAAACACATTAGACGACGTGGTCATGCTTTTTACATCAGTGTTGCCACCGGAGCAGAGGGCAGACGGAGCCAGACGGGACTGTTGTGTGTGTGTGTGTGTGGGGGGGGGCGGGGGTCTTTATCATTCACACATGACCGCCGGTGCATCCCCCCGCACGGCTATTTTCAATTTACACTAGTATTTATTAATAATCTCCGCCTTCTTGAAGCCCATCGTACAAGACAGCTGCCATATAAACCGGAGACGAGCCCCGATTATTGGAGGCAGGAGGAGCGTAAGGCCCCGGCCGTGATGAATGGATGAGCGGTGATGAAAAGAAGATATCGCAGGAGCATGAAAGGAGGGAGAGCATTAATCCAAAAGCAGCCAGGGAGAGGAAGAGGCCGGGGTTGAGAGACAGAGGAAAGAAAAAAAAAAGGGTAAAGGGGGGGGGGGGAGGCAAAAGAAAGATAGCCTCTCGGCTGTGTTCTGTCAAGGGAGAAATTACACATTTACGGAGGTTTTTTCAAGCAACAACGGGCTCCATAGATCAAGCCCCTGGATTTATGAGCCAATTTTCAACATGAAATATAGACACGGGGAATCCATTTTAGCCATGTTTACTTGCCTCCCTTCACTCCCTTTTTCTCTCTCAATCAAACGTGTGTACGAGTTTATTCGCTGTCGCAGGTTTTCCACTGGAAATAGTTCTCGGTGATTTTGAATAAATAAAAACATGCGATAATTCACGTGCCGCCAGGAAAAAAAAGGAGGTTTTATGTCATTCGGAATGTGTTTTGCGTGAGGTTTTTTATTGACTGTGAAACGAGCGAGCATTAGCGGCGGACGTTTTACGCTGCATTGTGTAATGTAGGTACTTGAAGTATATATATTATAATATATATATATATATTTCCATCAAGTTGGACGGTGAGAAATGTCAAAGTAGCTATAAATAAAAAAACATTATGGTTTGAAATTGTAAATCAGCGCCAAATGTTGAAACTTTAATTTATTGAGGGTTTTGTATTATTTTATTATGATTTAATATTAGAGTTTCTTTACTCAAATGTTGAATTTGTTTTCATTTAATTAATTTAGATTATTATTTTCATTGAATAGTGTTTTTTTTATATATATATATTCCAGTCACAATAATTATAAAAATAAATGTTTTAATTCATTTTTTTAATTTATTTGTAGCCTTTTAAATTCGATATATATACAGTATATATTTTAATGAATTTAAAACTATGAACGAAAAATACTAATTTTAAAAATGCCATCCATCCATCCATTTTCTACTGATTATTCATAATTCTCCTTTTTTTATTTAGTAATTTTTTTATTTTTTTATTTAGAAATATGTTGATATTTTAATTTAAATTATTAATTAAATTATTTGTGAAAAATCTAAAGAAAATTGAATTTCAATTATTCAAAAATAAATGATTAAAAGCTTAAACAAAACTAACAACGTTTTAAATGTTATATTCAACCATTCAAAAAGTGAGATACTTGATACACTACACCACTTGATTGACATGTTAACTATAATATGTATTTCAGAGAGACGTACATGATACTTTTCATCGACTGAATTTGACACTTCACAGTCTTCTGCTTCTTTATATTAATTTCACATTTTATATGATTTAATAAATGTTTAAATGTCATGAATCATTTTCACATTTTATATAATATTGAAATTTTAAATTAATTTGATGTTAAATGTGTGGAGATTTGATCTTAAGGGGCGGGGCTTATATTAAAGTGGTTGTGTGAATCTTTCAAATTCAGTTGACGAAAAGTATTATGTACTTCTCTCTTATTTCTTTCACATCTTGAGAGGTTGTTTTCCAACATGAACTACCTTGTTTACCACCGTAGTAAATCTGTCTCTTTGTAAAGTTAGGATACCTCGATCAGGTCAATTTAAAGTAGTGATGGGCTGATGAAGCTTCATGAAACAGTGTCATGTTGTTTAGAGGTCACTAGGTGGCGCCAACAGTTTTAAAATGATTTATTTTGTAATTAAAACAGTCGCTCAAAACACAGGAAAATAGTGCAGAGACCGCCATCTAGTGGACTCTGAAAATAATGACACTATTTCATGAAGCTTTATCAGACCATCACTTAGGAAAAGCGGACACAAGGGGAGCAGAAGACCCCCATTAAATTCAATTTAAATTCAATTTAAACAATAAAAACGGCATATTACATGCAAAGTATCAAATATCGAATAAACTATCACTTTTATCTTATGTATTAAATGTTGTAAAACTTTTAAAAAGAACATGATCTTGATCTGGTTCGAATTTAAATGTGAAAAATCATAAACAGCGCAGTATTTCTCTCTAACTTCATAAGTCCGTATAAGTGCAGGCAAAAGGCCATGTCGGGTCCCCGAGCCGCTCCGGGCCCAGGTTTGGTTCAGAACTCGAGCTTCCAGAGCAGTTATTTCAGTTTCAGTTTTGCTTGTTCAACACCTCAAAACTAGTGATGGTCTGGTGAAGCTTTATGAAACAGTTTCATTATTTTTCAGAGTCCACTAGATGGCGGTCTCTTTTCCTTTGGTTTGAACAACTGTTCTAATGAAACATCACATCATTTTTAAACTGATGGCGCCACCTACTGACCTCTAAACAACATGACACTGTTTCATGAAGCTTCATCAGCCCATCACTACTAAAAATATGTTTGAGTGCTCCAGTAGTTAAATTACTCTAAATTATTATCTAAACTTACAATGTTATTTTCAAGATTATTCCCATCACTTTCTAGAAAATAAAAAAGCAAGAACTCTAAAGTCTGATTTTGTATGAATCCATGATTATTAGAGTTCTGCCCTCATGGATCCACAGCTATTGCATAATACATCAACTGTTGCTGCCCGGAGGCTTTTTAATGAAGCTGGACTCTGGACATAAATATGTTTTTAAAGCGTCTACGCTCCAATCATCGTACAATTCTTCTGGGAAACGTTTTTGAATTTGCATGGAAATTAATGTCAACGTAGGCTAACCGCTGTAATTGACACGCAATTAGCAACATTACGGGGACAGCGGCTAATGAAGTTTCCGCGGCTGCGCCAATGATCTCTGCTTAATTATCATATTAATGAAGTCTTTAGTCGCCACTTAACTTAAGTGACGCGCGAGCCAAGGAAGTCGTGATCCTACAGTTTCCCCGGCAAACGTGTCGTCCGTCTCATTACCAGAGAGGTGGAAAGAAGGAGCGAGGAGTAGAAAGAACAAAGAGGTTTATTGAATCATTAAAGCATCTTCACCGGAGGACGAGCGAGTGGCTGCTCTGTGGACCAACACACCAGAAGGTGACTTCCAGCGGCCGCACACCGACAGAAAAAACACAATTTCCAGTAAACACCCCGACATGATTAGGCCAGGAAAAACAGAGTATTGCAGGTTGAGGTCGTCCCACGCCGACCGTCTCTGCTCTTTCATTTCAATTACTGGCTCATTCCCAGCTTCTCCCAAACTCCCGATTAGCTCCGCCTGGCAATTTACAGTTGATGCGGCTGCGTCTCGGGCCGAGAAGCGGTGGAAGCGAGAGCAGCGCAGTAATGGAATGAAATGTCACTCAGTTGTTGTCTTTGTCACGAGGAAGATGCTGGAGAAGTTCTGCTGCCGTGTCGGTTGGAATCCTTGTTGTGCTTCTCTTTCGGCCTGGAATCCATCTTTTTTGTCTCCCGTCAAGCCTTCTTCACCTTCTTCACCGAGGACGAGCTGGAGGCCGACTCTCTCCGTTTGCGCTGCGACCGAAGAAAAATATTGAGAGAGAAGATTTACTTTAGCGAGTCGCTTTATCGAGTTCTTCTCCTCCGACCGCTGGTCAAAGTTGAAGCTTAGTTCAGTAAAACAAGACATGAACGGATGAATCGAAACCATGTGACAATAAATATTACCTGTTAACACTATTTATTTGCATTAAGCAGATTATATTTATGCATTTATTCAAGTAATTCTCCTTCTGTTATCCTCGTTCCGTCAGTCAATTCTATCCGTGCTGGGTTTGACTCTTGTTGCCTCGTGATGAGAGGTTTTCATGTTTGATTTTTATTCTGTTTTTATGTTAAACACTTTGACTTTTGCTATAGAAGTAAATGTATTATTGTTATAACAGTTAATCTGATCCCAAACACATATTTACTCTGAGCCCAGAGAAGCAGAAACACTACTAAAGTAACAGTTGTTATCATTAATAAAAGATATTGAAATAGAAAGAATTTTTGAAAAACAGTTGATGAGTTTGTGATAAAATTTAGGGAGAAAGAAAGGTTTGTGTCGGACTATTGAGACCATTATCTTCAGAGGAAGTTGGTTCATCTGAAGCTGTGGTTCTAGGAATCAACTTGAAAATGTTATCCATCCATCCATCCATCCATCCATCCATCCATCCATCCATCCAATGTGTTGATTAAAGGGTATCTTAGAGCTTAGACCTCCATTTGTAATCTTTCTAAAGTTTGTGTCTGTAACCACACCCTCTGCTGTTATTGGTAAAACATCGAGGTTTGTCACTGAGCGTCATCTATCCTTAAAGTCTCCACCTCCAAGGGACTCGTTGTTTAACAAAGCGGGGCATGATTACAGCCGGCTGGAGGAGGAGTGAAGCCATTATTATGTCATAATGGACTCCGCTCTCGTAACCTCTCGTTCGCCCAGATTTCAGACGGGGGAGAACTTTATAAAGTAATAAGTTCAAACCATGGTCATGATGAGAGACTTACTGCATCTTGGAGATAAAGATTTCAACATTTGAAACATGAGTCAGGAGAGTTATAGTTTCGCATTAGTAGCTCCTAAATAGATCCGAGTCAAATGAAGTGGCTCACCGAGTTCGGAGTCAGAGGTGCTCCGACCACGTCGATGATCTGTTCCTTCGCCTCCAGCTTGATGTCGTCAGCCCCGGCCCAGATCTGAGAGTCGCTGCCCGGCATCGACGTCACGGAGGCGTTGGTGGCGTTCGAAGCGTCTCCGTGTTGAGTGACAGCCGCCGATAAGATCCCGCCGGCGCCGGCTCCGCTCCCGGTTTTGAACAGAGCCTCGTAACGGTGACGCAGCATCTGCTGCTCGTACTCGCAGCTGCTGTGCGCCTGCTTCAGCTCGTAGAGCAGCACCAGGTCGCTGCGCAGCTCGTTGAACATCTGGACGATCTCTTCCGTGGGCATGGGGTTGATATCTGCAGGAGGAGACGGTGGAAAAAAACTATATAAAGTTTGTTTTTGACAGGTTAGTTGGAGGCACAAGGTTCTAAAATAATACTGACTCCTTTAAGAAACATGTTAAGACGTTTTTAATTGTTCAGGCTTTTCCTTGATTTTCTGGAACTCCTGTTGTGTTATCAGTTTTATCTTGATCTTTAAAGTATATACTTTATTGAATATTGTTTTGATTGTTTAAACGCTTTGTGACCCTGGTCTGGAAAAGCGCTATACAAATAAAAATGACTTACTTACTTACATCCAATAAATCCATTTCCACCTTTGGAATCTGAGCTACACATGACACACATTGACCCTGAAAACGTGGGTTCAACACATTCCTAGAGGAAGATGGCGTTCGGAGAGTTCTCCCAACATATTTAAACTTCAACTTTAGTTAAAAGGAAAGATATCCTCGTTTTAAATTAATAGTTTAACAAACTCTCTGGAGTTAAACGAGTCAATCAAACTTCTAGTTCATCTTGGACAAGACAAGTGGAGACTTGACGTAACTTCTCAAGTGAAAGTTTAAGTTACAAACTCAGCAATTTAAAATAACCACAGCTCGAGTCCACTTTCTCAAACTCACCCACTCCTTGATCGATGAGGATCTGCTCAATGGCCTTGATCTTCCTCTGGCCCACCGAGCCCTGCAGCTTCATCTAAATCACACAAACACCAACACACAGCGATGTGATTTAAAGTGGCGATGATACGAGGATAAACAGCCTTTAATTCGTATGAAATGCACTTCAGCGGGCCACTTCAAAACGTCTTTATTCACTGAACTCTGTCTGACTGATGGCCCGCAGGAGCGCTCGCGTTTTGCTAATGCAGTTCTCAGCTGGAGCCGCGGCTGCACATCCGTCTTGAAGACGAATAAGGGTCGCGGCGCAACATCTTACAAATATTTGCGAGCCGCCGTCTGAATTAATCATCTCGGTGCTAATGGGAGATCAGGGGCTCAAGTCAAACACTCGTATACATTTACCACAAGGTCAGAGACTGCAACACTTTATTTGAATTTAATTAAAAGCAAACAGACTTTCCTGGACTGAGGAAATGTAGATTAAGATTTAGAAAGTGAAAAGCTACACTAGAGAAACTTTGGTCTCAATTATTTATTAGGAAATTAAACTTTACAAGAAACTTTTTGTCGATATTTGGGAGGTATTTACACTAGAAGAGACATCGTAGACACATGGAAGGAAACGTGTTTTAATGGACTCACCCTCTGACTGCGCAGTGTTACACCAGATGATTTGAAATCAGGGAACTTGAGGCCTGCGGTTTCTGGAACAGCCTATTGCAGCACAGGACGAAAATGTTTATGTACCGTAAACCATTGTGCACCCACTTATAATATATTCACTAGTCTGACTAAAATGTAAACTTTGATGATTTTAAAGACTGAAATGAATCGTCTTCATCAGTGTTGTCATATTTACTGCATGCATTTACATCATAGGAAAGTCACAAAACGTCACATACCTAATTAAATATACATTTATTGAGGTTGGGATCGATATTTTATGAATTTATTAATATATAATAATATTGATCATAAAATGAAAAGCATCCCGTTTACAACCTTGATGTCCTTTTATGGTGTAAAAGTTGTTATTTTTATGATCATGGTCAAGTTTTTTTGACTATTATAGAACAGGGAAAACATGTCTTGAATGACGTTAAAGAAACAAAAGGGTGTTATTTAGCATCCTCATTGTTATCATTACAAAACACAATGCTTAATATCGCATATTCTACTCTGGGCGACATATATTCAATAGATGGTTTGATGGATGTTGAACGTGTGCACAGTTTTACCGGTTTCTCCGTTTCTCTCTTCTGTGGGAGTTTCTTCTTAGAGACCCTCTTCTCTGCTCGCCTCATCTCTGTGTTGGTGTCCGCTGCTTTGATGAGTTTCTGCCAGTCCTGGTCTTTCCTCTCGCGCTCCTTCTTCCGATTTTCTATCTTCCTCAGCTCCTGCATTAGATACTCTTCCTCTGCCACCTGCAGGACAAACAGTAGAAATGCATCTTTAAGCACAAACAATGAATATATCCACTGAAAAAAAGGTTTAAAAGTATCAGTAACTCTTTTGTTGGTGGTCCCTATAGACATATTTATATACATACATGTATATATATATATATATATATATATATATATATATATAAAATGTCTATATGTTTTAATTTAACTAGAAACTTAATAAAAGTGATGTATTAACAGACAAAAAGCATTTAAGTATCGTTTGTCATGATGAAAAGATAAAACTAACTTGTTCAGGTGTGCGATTGAAGAGCTTCTCCAGTTGCTCTTTGCGTCGGCGCTCATGCCCGGCATCGAATATATAGATCTTCGGCTCTACCCCGGAAGGTGCACGGACCTTGGTGAGCTTCCCACAAACATTATAGTAGCGTTCCTTCAAGTCTTCCACGGAGCGTTTCTAACCACAGACAAAGAAGCGTGTAAGTAAAACATTGATGAAATATAGTTAGATGAAAGGTTTACTCTGTATTGTTGGTGGTCGTAGCGGTCATGGACAACTACGAATCGAAGATCAAAGCGTTTGCATAAATCGAAAAGATGGTCCGTTTCTGATTTTGTCCAGCCGTCGTCGTGGAGATGACTCTGATATTCTTGCTCAGAGTACACCGGCACTTGCACCGTCTAGGCACGAGAACAGGAGGGAGAAAAAGGAAATTAAATAAACAATTCATTTCAACAATCAGCTGAAATTGCTTGTTGGGTTAAAAAAAAAAGTTAAATTTAAATATTAATACACATTTGACAAACAACAGATTTCCAATATAAAGGAGATTTTAATAAAAGTCATGTGATTATGTATATTTTTGTTTGCTATTGCTAGGCAAGAAAATGCTAATAAGCCCCCAAAAATAATAAAATGATGCCACAATATTGTGAAATATTTTGGATTATGAGGCAAACAAAAAAGGTGGCACATTGATGCTCAACGATCTGATGAGAGATGGTCGCAGTACTTAAGGAGCATAATAAAAGATGTTGTCCTTGTCTTTATCTTGCACTCAATGTAATCTTTTCAAACAATTCCAGCTGCATATTTTTACCAAGGTTTCTTCCTGGGATCAGGGGGGAATAGAAGATTCAAACGAGCTTGAGTGGTCTAAATTTAAACAAATTCCACGATGATTTTGAAAGCCTAAGGCAACATCTTCTTTTTAATTCTATGCACATACCAAGTTTACACGTCTTCACTGTAAGCAGAATTATCCATATTATCCATCATTAGAGTTTCATCGTAACCATCTTTTTTACACATTTTCATTTTCACCTTGTTAAAGCGAGCGAACGGGTAGTCTTTGCCTTCCTCTGCTGAGCGGCGCCAATGATGGAAAATGGCTCCATCTTTGCGAGCTGGATTGGTGAAGGGCATCCATTTCCAGGGACGCACTTTCTTACAGCCCAGTTTTGCTTTGACAGTCCTGTATCCTTGTGTTGTATCGCTGGGCAGCAAAGGAGGCGCATCTCTGGAGAGTGGAAGTTTTCACGAAGACAAAGTTTATTCAGTTTTTTAAGGAGATGTCACAGACAATTTGTGAGAAGAGACAGACGTTTCCAAATGTACACAATGATTAGAAAATATTAGCAGAATGCAATGAAAGATCCAACAAAATGAAGTAAACCTCTTACTTCTTATCAGAATACAGCAGAGCATAGACTTCTCTATGCATTCCCTCCGGCCTCTTGAAGGTCAATGTTTCTGTTGCCTTCTTGGACTTTTTCTGAAACAAGAACCAGAAATTTAAAACAATGATCATCTGACATCATTTAATAAAGCAAAAAAACAAACATTGACCTCTGTAAATCTGTATTAACTCATACAGTTCTTTTATTTGAGCAAATGTTGGCTTTAAATGAGTGACCATGTTTTTTAAATAGTGTTTTGATTCCCAGTGACTTCACCTGGGCAGCTTTCAACAGGTAGACACCAAATACCGTTCACTGCACATTTTTTATGAGTCACGGACATATAAACAGCAAGTGACTGTATTTGCCTGAAGGAAAAGAGATCAAGTGCATATTATTTACGTTTTAATTCAATCTCACCTTGTCTGAATTGATGAGGTCCTTCTTGCTGATAGGTCCATCATTCTCGCCTCCCGTCAGCTCCAGAATGTCCCTCACATCAGCACCAGTAGCCATGATCCTTTCTTTCACTAAACTTTGGTTCTAAGGAACTCAAAATCAATCCGTCGTTTTATTTAACGTGAGCATCGAGTACCGGCGAGCGCTCATCTATTTAGCTAATGCTAACAACACCATCTCACAGTTACGTCGGGCGATAGTTTACATTGAACTGGAAAACGTGCACCCGATGCTATGTTATATATTGACCTTGTTATAATCCGACCAGTTCGTTATTCACAAAAGTAAAGAACGAGAATAAAGCTAGACATGCCGTCTATTGTTCCGCTTACAGTTAGCATTAGCCGCTAGCTCTACTTCGTTTTCTCTTTCGGGTTTCACATGCCACGCGGCCGCGACGGCGCCCCCTATGGTCTGACATCAATATTACATTACAATATTACATCAATATTCAGCAAAATTATTTTCTGAAGGGTGGAGACTGGTCAACCAGAAAGCATCCTTACAGATCCATCTACTTTCACTCCAATAAAGATTGATAGAAGCTTGATAGAGTCTACTGACTCCTTTAAGAAACATCTTAAGACGTTTTTATTTGTTCAGACTTTTCCTTGATTTTCTGGAACTCCTGTTGTGTTATCAGTTTCCCTTTAAAGTATATACTTTATTGAATATTGTTTTGATTGTTTAAGCGCTTTGTGACCCTGGTCTGGAAAAGCGCTATACAAATAACAATTACTGACTTACTTACTTACTCCAAGCTTTATCAGACCTTTGTTTATCTTTGTTTTGTTATTGATTCGTTTTTTAATTGGTACAAATAGTTTTTGACATTTCAGATTTTTTTTGCCAGTATTTTAAACAAAACACAGGATATTTTGACAGTACATTACAAAAAGAATGAAATAAATATAAATAAAATGAAATTAATAAAGTGAAACAAGAAAAATTACATTTGAGTATAATATAAACTAAATAAGTAATACCATAAAATACTATCAAACAAAATACATTAATATTCTTGATCCATATAACAAGACAGGTAGAATTTATTATAACGAGTTATTGACCCAGGGTACTCTGGGCCGGATTGATCTGTAAAAAAAAAACATTTGCCAAATTTTGACATGCACAGATTCATCTCACTCACTGACTTTTATTTTAATATCTATTTCCATTATTTTTAAACTACTTTATTTTAAAGATAAAACTTTAGCTGGTCTCCTGATTCGATTTATTTAGAAATTAATTTGTGTGATTTTATTAATACTACTTCTTGACAACCTAAATCCATTCACATTGTAGCTTGTTTGTCAACTATTTTTTTATTCATATATTTGTACTCTTGCTCTTGTTTGTATTGACATTTTAAAGGAAGGTCGCGTAAGAAAGACAGAAATCATTCAACGTGATGTTCCAAACATTATCTATTCCATGCCGCTAGGGGGCAGCACTCAACCGGAAATTGCGTAGCTTTTCAAAAAAGAGCCCGTTCGCTCTCCAGTCCGCCATTTTCGTCCTGAAGTGCGCATTGCTTCTGCAGACGCTGGCCTTGCAGTGGAAGTTTGTCGTAAATAATAAGGCCCAAATCGAACACTAAGCGCTACTATTTCTTTCGAAAGTAAACACTAACTCCAAACCAAAATGGCGAACGAGCAGACTGAGACCTCGGTCCAGAACGCGGGTCCTCCGCAGCAAGGGTGAGTCCATTCATTTGCGGGCCTTTGTTAGCAGAAGCTAGTTCTGCGCAACGCCATTGTACCTATACCCCGTTATTTTATCTGGTCTCGGATTAAAATCGTTTCAACACTCCTGTGTTAAAGTTTGATTCCTGCGTAATAATTGATTGTTTTAATGACCTTTTGAGGTTTTTAAAGGACTGTGAACAAATTGTTCTAGCAGCCATTTTACGTTACAACTGACGACGTTAAGTTAATTGATTCATTGTAAAAATCAGATGTAAATATGATTCTATTAAGTTAACAGAAAAGCCTCAATATATGTTTTACGTGTATGTTGGATATGATCAACGTTATTCGTTAATTTATAACCGTATATTAAATTCTTTATCTTTTCCCGCATTTTACCTTGTTACCTTTTTTACATACCCTAAGTAGTGTATCCATTACAAGTCCAAATATTTCATATTCATTATTCAAGTTAATTGTACGTGCAGGGCCATATTTTTTTTAAATCACATCCTTCCTCTAACTTCCAACTTATTGCTAATTCTAAAGAAAAAATATGTGTTTTTGTGTGCAGAGAAGTCAATGGGAAAGCCAAGAACGAGCCCAACATCAGCAGGAAGGAGAGGCCACAGAAGAGAGGAGGAGGTGGCGGTCGCTTTGAACCCTATGGCAATGTGAACAAAAGATACCGAGTGTTTGTTAGCAACATCCCATATGACGTGAAGTGGCAAGCCCTCAAAGACTTGATGAAGGAGAAAGGTAAGGATTTTGTAAAGGGTGGATTTCTCTGAATGCATCATCCATGTTTAATTTTTTTTCGACCACAGTGAACTCTATAATGGCCAGCAGTTTGGAGATGCATTTAGGAATTTGTGTGGAAATGTCTTGGAGGAAGGCCCTCATTTAGTTTCGGAAAGTGATTCTACTGCTGAAACGGTCCTTTGAACCTTGAAGGAACAAAACATCTCTAAATAAATTGTTGGTTCTTGGGAAGTGGATGTTGGCCATTGAGAATTGAAATGTACAAAATGTACTTTAAAGTTCTTTTCTGGACTTGGCTTATACGTAGACATCAGTAAATTGCAGAAATGAAATGTCCTCTGGAAGGTAACATCACAAGAACTATTGCAAATGAAGATTATCTACGATGAATATCAATTCATGGACACGAGTAATTTGGTTTTCACCAAAGCAAGGTGCTGTCCACGAGGGTGTGTACAGTGTTGACTAATGACTGTAGTTAAATTGCATTTTCTTCTTTTAGGTAACACGTTTTCTCAGCAGATCTACAGTTTGTTCCAAAGACAAATATGTGATGGGATGTGTTGGGGATACAGGTCTACAAAATGTACAACTTCTTTTGCATTGTCCTTGTCCCAAGATGTTTGGTCAGGATGTGGGTGTCCAATAACCACAATTGTAATTGATCTGGAAATCCTGTTTAGACGAAGCTAACATTTGTTTTATTGTCACTGAAATGGGTCCATCTCAGGAGCATGTTTTTTTTTTTTGTACCAGAGCTTTCCTCAAAATTAAATGGAGTCTTTTCTATTCCAGTTGGTTTCCATTTAGGCTAAGCTCAAGAGCAAGAAGCTTGATACATTGTTCAAGTGTGAGAAAGACGACAGTATCTCCAGGTGTGAAGTGAAAACCTTCAGAGGCTTCGTATTGATGTTGACTCTCCACTAATTTACGTCAAGCATAAGTTTGTTTGATGGCCGTATGCAGTCTATCAGACTTAAAGTATTTTTGCTCAAGTCTTCTCCAGAGTTGTCCCATTGTCCATTGATTTTTGCTGCTTTGGGTGAATTTTACAAGGACGTGCAAAGAAGCCCCATTTTGTTTAAAACAAAAGAAACGCAGATAAGATTGCCTTTTGTAGACCTGTATCATATTGTGTTGCTGCTGAGGTGCTGAAGGAAGGCTCCGGACTGGCAGTCCGAGCTCTTTCACCCGCCGCCCTGCTTGTTTCCACTCTAAATCCCAATTGTTCTCTCGGCTTCTCTCCCCTTGGTGTGTGTCGTCTGGAATCTGATTTGTAGTGGGTGAGGTAACGTACGTGGATCACTTAATGGACGCTGAAGGCAAATCAAGGGTAAGTGCAAATACATAAACATAAAACATACGAATACTTCTTGACAAAGCTTTTCTTGGCAGCCTTAGCTTTTTTTTCCAGTTAATGTTGGGAATCGTTTATCAATTAGAACACTAAAGGAGTGTTTCAGTTGGTGGCAGCATGTCGGAGGTGTGCTATCTGGTGGAGCTGGTCTCTGACTCAATTTTTTTGTGGATTGCTTCTCTTAGTTCAGAACCATCGGTTATAACGTAGCCACATGCGAGAGTGACGTAGACGATAAGTCTTCCTGGTTGCTGGATTCTTCCATTTGACCCCAAGTTGAGTTAGTCATTAGGCGGTTGTTGCAGGAGCACATGTGTTAAATTCAACCACTTGGAACAGGCCTTATGTTTTTGAACCACTTAAGTTTGTTGTGTTTATATATTGATAAACAAAAAAAAACACTAAAAATAATTGTAATAATTATGCATGAGAACAAAATGAATTTTCCCAAATCAGTGAATCTGCTATAATCATTACTAACTTTCACGTTTCCTCCTGTGACTTGGTATTCGGCTTGATCTGTGGTCTTCCGTCAACAAAGGGTTGCGCGTAAGTGCCTTTTTATCTACACTTCAATTCAGATTTTCAAAGAATACTTTCTAAATTGACGAGTATATTGAATTTGAAATGGAATTTCTTTTTGTTCCGCCAGTGTTGTTGAGTTCAGGACTGAGGATCTAATGAAGAAAGCTGTGGAGAAGGTCAACAAGCACAACCTCAATGGGCGTCCTTTGAAAGTGAAAGAGGTGGGACATGGCAATGTTTATCTGGAGCAAGACGAAAACGTCACTCAAGTTCTTCAAAGATACTGTGAATGCTAAAGTTGTAAATGTTTTCTTTTCAGGACCCAGATGGTTTTATCTCTCAAAGGGAAATGAATAAATCTGGAATGGGTCCTCCAGGTGGCCACGGTGGAATGGGCATGGGAGGAATGGGCGGAATGGATCGCATGGGGGGTGGTATGGGCGGTATGGACCGCATGGGGGGCGGTATGGGTGGAATGGATCGCATGGGTGGCGGTATGGACCGCATGGGAGGGATTGATCGCATGGGCCCAGGACCGAACGGACCAACGGTCAACATCCCACCCAGCCTCATGAACAACCCCAACATCCCCAACGAAGTGATCCACGGCCTCCAAGCTGGCAGGATTGGAAGCACCATCTTCGTTGCAAACGTAAGACTTGAAAACTTTAGCTCATTTCTTTTCATCGTTTCAAGTATTGCAGCATCACTTGTATAAATGTTGTTCTAAATTTAATCGGTTACTTGTTCTCTGCAGCTGGACTACAAAGTTGGCTGGAAGAAGCTGAAAGAGGTGTTCAGCATGGCAGGAATGGTGCTCAGGGCCGACCTTCTAGAGGACAAAGACGGGAAGAGCAGAGGAATGGGCACCGTCACCTTTGAAATGCCCCTTGAAGCTGTCCAAGCTGTCTGTATCCTTTCAAAATAAATGCTTGGATTATCTGTTTATATTTCACTGGCACAGTTGTTCTCTTAACCACTTCACAGCTATGCTGAATGGACAAATGCTTTTTAACAGAGTCATGCACGTCAAATTGGTAAGTTGCCTTTCAATAGTCTTCCTGACTCTTGATGAAAAGATGGCAATAGTTTTGTTTTCTCCCTTGTTTAGGATGAGAAGTCCATGCCCAAAGACTTTGGACCCCCTGAAAGGGCACCTTCTTCTCTCCCTCGTAAGTCCCATGATTTCTCAATGGTTGACCTTACTATGACCTACTGTTTAGTCTGACAACACTGTTAAGCTTATTGGTTAATCGGATCTTTATACTATTTTTTTATTTTTTTTATTTTCCCCAGGTGGTCTGAGCGGCATCGGGTTAGGTCTTGGACCAGGTGGCCAGCCGATAGATGCCAATCAACTCAACCGTGGAGGAGGCGGAGGCGGAGGTGGAGGAGGAGGAATGGGCAACATGGGCCCTGGAGGTATTTGGTCTACACCTTTTTGTTAATTAGTTAAAATAGAATTATCATTAAACTATAGCTTTGCAATTGTGACTTGTAGGCATGGATGGTATGGGCTTTGGTAACATGGGTGGCCGCATGGGTGGAGGTATGTTGCTTGACGGTCTAAATCTAATCGCCACATCGTTTCAACATTCATCTCTTCTCTGTATAAAGGTGGCGAAAACTTTGGAGGAATGAACAACATGGATCGTTTTGGTTCCTCTGGGATGGGCAGAATGAACGGTGAGACTTTTTCCTACATATTCACTTTAGGTGAAAATGAAAGAAGAAAAAAAAGCCTGGACTTACTTCTTGATCTCTTGCATTTTCAGATCTGGACCGTGGAGCTGGCGGTAGTTTCGAGAGAGACTTTGGTCGAAACGATGTGGGCATGTCCCGTAACAATTTTGGAGAGTCCTTTGATAGAAACATGGGTGAGTTTTCATTTCTGGACTATGAAGGATGTATAAAGTTTTTGGTCTCTTACATGTCCCTTCCTTTCAGGCAACACCATGAACATGGATCGTATGAACTCTGGAATGGATCGCATGGGAACGGGCATGGATCGTCTGCCGGGCATGGACAGGATGGACCGCCCCTCTGATCTTGATCGAATGGGATCCGGATTTGACCGCATGGGTTCCGGAATGGACCGCATGGGGTCAGGAATGGACAGGCTTGGGCCAAGTATGGATCGTATGAGCTCTGGCATCGATCGTCTCGGACCAGGTGGATTTGACCGCATGGGAGGTGGTGCAGGAAGCGCCGGCAGCGGCGGCGGCAACATGGACTTTAACTCTGGCTTAGGCATGGATCGGATCAGCAACACCGGCCTGGACAGAATGTCCAGCAGCTACGACCGCATGGGTTCATCCGGTGGTCTCGACCGATTTCCCTCCGGTGGTCTCGACCGAATGGGCTCTGGAATGGACCGGATGGGATCTGCCGGTCTTGGCGGTCAGTTTGATCGCTCTGCAGAAATGGATCGTGGATTCGGCGGCAATTCCTTCGGTGGCCCGGGAGCAGGTGGACCTGGTGTTGGGGCAAACAACATGAGGAAGGGCTGCCAGATCTTTGTCAGAAATGTAGGACTTTCTTTTTTTTTTTAATGAAACAAACATGTCAAGCCACAGTTGTTTATTAACTACCTTTCCCCTTTAGCTGCCATTTGACTTCACATGGAAGATGCTCAAGGATACGTTCAACGCTTGTGGTGAGTCATCACTATCGAGTCTCCACGTCCACTCTTTAAAGTCCCATTAAATAACATTTTTATTGTTCTATTTTCTGAAGGCATGGTTCAGTATGCTGACATCAAAATGGAGAACGGCAAGTCCAAGGGCTGTGGCGTGGTCCGCTTCGATAGCCCGGACACCGCCGACCGGGCCTGTCGCACCATGAACGGCTTCAGGCTCAGCGGACGAGAGATCGACGTCAGGATCGACAGAAACGCATAAATCCTTCTTCTGTTTCTCGTCTTTGGCAAAACACTCTGTATCGTCCTGGTTTCAATTTTATAATCCCGCTCAAGTGGTTTGTTAAAGATCCTTAGATCATGTTAATTTTACTTGGTGCATCGCTACCATCAATTTTTTAGTTTTATTTTTTACTTTTTTAGAGACCAAAAAATGTATTTTCTTGCACCACGCATTTCCTGTTTCACCTTTTGCTTTGTTCTATGATGTGGTTTGATTAAAAAATGTCAGTTTAAATCTCTTTATTTTTTGCATGCGGTCTTTATTTGGTATTTAATGTAGAGATGCCATTGATCATTTTCTACCAATAAAGAACAATCTTTCTAGATTTCAACATTGTTTCCTCTGGAATCAATCCCAACTGATTCAACCATAGACACAAGTCAAGTTTCTTTAAGGGAATCAAAAGGTGGTTCATATGTCAATAGATGAGAACTTATTATCCGACTGTTGCTACAGTACAGTAATGTTTCAGTTGTAAATAAGTTTAAATGTTTTATATATATATGCACCATTCTACATTAGCTGGCTTTCAGATTAGTTGGAAAATATACTTTATTTTGTTTCATTTTATTTAAAAAGGACAAATAAGTTAATGATTATATGCTTAATACATTTTGCAGTACTACTGTGTTTATGGATAATGTTTTTTTTATTATATTGGATTATTTATTAACTAGAGCTCCTCCTCCATCACGCGGAAGGTCACTACCGGAAAAAGGTCGCAGCACTACATTCAAGATGGCGTCCCCCTTGTGTCGGTGTTACCAGGTGAGAGTGAGGATCCGTTAGCAAAAAAAAAGTGTTTCTTTACACGTCTCGAATCTAAACAAAGACGAGAAACTGTCTGTTATAATTAATAAACTATTTCCAACTGAACGCGTCTTCCTGTCGTGAAGCTTGCTTAGCTTTAGCTTTGTGATGCTAGCCTCAGTCACATTGCACCGGTGTTTGCACGAAACTTGACCAAACTTGTTTTATTTGTATACCAAGTATTGTTAAAGCGAGTTTAAGATATGCATTGAAATGTTTTTTCGTTTGTTTTTTTCATTCGTCCTTTAAATAATAAAGAAATCACGTTCAAAGTTGATACATATTATTACATAAGTGCTCTATTTTTTCCCTTCATGACACTTTGAAATCGTTCTTGACTACAATTATTCACGTATAACATGAGACCTGGACATTATACAAAACATTTCTTACTTGAAACAATCCAGCCAAATGTTTAAAACCTAATGAACTGTCGAGTTTTGCAACGTCACCATAACACCACTGTAGTGAGAATTAACAGCATTCATTTTCTGTCTTCGTTTCTAGCTATGTTTGAGAAGAGGCTCCATGTCTGTCTCTCACTCCTATCTGCTCCTGCACAACAGACCCAATGTCTTCAGGATACGAAGGTTTCCCATCATCACATCACAGGTAACGTCAACAAGTGCAGGAAACATACAGCCTTCTACTGGACGCTGAATAGTTTAGTGGTTTGTTGTAATTTTCTATAGCATTATTTATATTTATTATTAATATTATTATTTGTTTCCTTCAACTGAGAAAAATCTCTAAACTTAGGAAAATGTTGTCACAACATGATCTGGAGCTTATAATCCATGCGTTTGTGTCTTCTCGTCTGGACTACTGCAACAGTTTGTTTTCATGTCTTAACAAGAAGGATCTGTCTCGCCTGCAGCTGAAACAAAACTCTGCAGCGAGAATTCTGACCCGCTCTAGTAGAAGAACTCACATTTCTCCGATCCTTAAAACTCTTCACTGGCTTCCAGTTTCTTTCAGGATCAACTTTAGAATTCTGGTTCTTACTTTCAGATCTATTCATGGTCAGACTCCTCCTTACATCACTGATCTGATCCAGCCTTACACCCCAGCTCGGGCTCTGAGGTCTGTGGATCAGAATCTACTGATGGTTCCTCGCACACGGTTCTGGACCAGAGGAGAGAAATCCTTCCAGGCTGTTGCTCCTAAGCTTTGGAACGATCTTCCTCTCTCTTTGCACTTGATGGATCTACTGACAAGACGTTTTTATTTGTTCAGGCTTTTCCTTGATTTTCTGGAACTCCTGTTGTGTTATCTGTTTTTATCTTGACCTTTAAAGTATATACTTTATTGAATATTGTTTTGATTGTTTAAGCGCTTTGTGACCCTGGTCTGGAAAAGCGCTATACAAATAAAAATGACTTACTTACTTATATGAATGTGTTGTGTCAGGCTTTGATTTAAGAGGGACCTATGCTGTGTTACTTAACTGCCTTTTTTTTTTACTCTCCCAGTTTAAATATTTGTTTCTTATCCCCTTCTTTTTGTCTCTGTATCAGTCGGCAGTCCTGCAGGCCAGGTATTTGTCAGGGGAGAGAGGTGGGGGACGGAAGGGTTTCCTGGGCGAGTTTCTAGACAACCTGAAACAGGAGCTCGGCAAGAACAAGGAAATGACAGAGAACATCAAGAAATTTCGAGATGAAGCCAAGAAGCTGGAGGAGTCGGACGCACTGAAGCAAGCCCGGCGGAAATATGTCAGTGCCCAACGTTTCTACCCCTAACTGTCGTCTTGAGCATTAACAGTTGACTTGATATGTACAGAAAACTATTGAATCTGAAACGGTAAAGACGTCAGAAGTTCTCAAAAAGAAGCTGGGGAACCTCTCTGAGACAGTTAAGGAGGTAAGTGATGATTTAAAAGTTATGTGTACGTTTACATCCATCCGAATATGACTCACTCCAGTGCTTCCACAGGGGCTTGAAGAGGTCAGTCGAACCGACATCGGGAAGAAAATTAAAGAAGGAATGGAGGAGGCAGCCAAGACGGCCAAGACATCAGCAGAGAGCGTCTCTAAAGGCGGGGAAATTCTCGGAAAGACCGGAGCTTTCAAAGCAATATCACAGGTGTGTGGAATTGTTATCAAAGTCCTGTGTTCATTAGTTATTAACTCGTTTAGTTGCCTAAAAGTGTGAACACTTTGGTTTAAGCCATGACTAGTTTTGGTCAATAAAAACTCATGACATTTTACTCTTGTTTGAATTTTGACTTTTTAGTCATGCAATTCCACCTACATACAGTAGGTGTTGACAAAACACTTTCTAACATTTCTGCCTGTTATTTTCTGTTGCTTAGCTCAGTTTTATTAAAGCGATAGTTCACCCAAAATTCAATCCGCTCTCATTTTCTGCTCATGTCGATGTTGGGATTATTTTCAGAGTAATATGTTATCTTCAGAGTTCTATGCAAAAATGTATGTTCATTATAAAGTAACGACTAGTGTTTAGTTGTCGTCGTCTTCATCTCGTTCATAAAGACACTTAAAAACATCCAATAACGTTCATACAGTGGTCCCTCGTTTATCGCGGGGGATACGTTCTTAAAAATACCCCGCGATAAACTAAATCGGCCAAGTAATGAGCTTTATTTTTTACTATTATTATACATGTTTTAAGGCAGTAAAACCCCTAACCACACACTTTTATACACTTTTTTCAGACAGCCATTAACATTTTCTCACAAGTTCCCCCTTATTTAAACACTCTCAAAGTTCAAACTTTCTCAGATTTAAAAAAGTAGAGTACAGTATTAGTAAATCAAACCAAAGATCAAAACCTGTTTTCTGCCTTTCTGACGTCTTGAGCGTATTTAGACCCGATGGTTTTCAAAAAACTTCCCAAAAAGTTCCCAAAACTTTGCTGTCTCGTTTATTGGCGTCGGTAACTCGCCGTCCGGATAGTTTTATATGAAACTTGTCACAGGAGTCTTCGGAGTCTTCGGAGATAAAAACAATCATGCAAAATTATACACAAAAATATAGCCGAAACAGCGAGGCCACGATAGGTGAACCGTGTAATAGCGAGGGACCACTGTATGGCTCGTCTGTAACTTCCATCTTGTTGGTGTCACACCTCAACAAGAGTTATTGTTTTGGTTTTTTTTTTATTCCATGGTCGTTTTCTATGTGTCAGCAAAACGATGGATACACAACAAAACAAGAAATTGATAATTATATAATACTTTTTATACAAGGGTGCCTTTCAAGTCTCTTATGATCACCTGTAAATTAAAGAAAACTCTTTTCTGGTCACTGTAAATGCAGTGTTTTTCTTTATAACCTGCTGCTGCTAGTTTCCTTTTTGTGAGATTAACGGCAACATGAAAACCTTTGGATGTTGTGGTTGATTTAATTATGTTGTCAATGAAACTGACGGTTAAATAGTTGTGGATGTTAGAACTCATAAAATGTGATGTATCAGCTTTTGTTGGTTGTTGTTTTTTTTCATAATGTATTTTTTGTAATCTATTTGCCACACTGTTGCTGAGTCGAACACCTCTGGTCTAACATGACACACTGATGGTCACACATGTTCTCGTCTTCCGTGTTCAGGGGGTGGAAAGCGTCAAGAAGGAGATCGGTGATTTAGGCCACACCGGTCCGTATCGACCACCGGCCAGACTGAGGAAGAGGACCGAGTTCTCATCCAAAGGAAACTCGGATGGTGACAAAGTCTTTGAAGCCAACGAGTATGTGATTAAAAACAACTTATATATTTAATCATCGATCACCAGGATATATTGCTTTATTAGTCTTTAATTCTTGTACAACTTCTTGACATTCTTGCTTTGATCTGAATGTTATTGTCGACCATGTGTTTGTCTGTTCTAAGTACCATGTGTGATCCTCAGGGAAGCCATGGGCGTGGTGATGCACAAGGACTCCAAGTGGTACCAGCAGTGGAAGGATTTTAAAGACAACAATGCTGTGGTCAATCGTGAGGCTGTTTGTACACTTGAGACAAATATTCTCATTATCTGTGTAGCTTGTATAGAATACATGTTGTTACTCACTCTTATTGCATTTCCATTCATTAACTTCGATCATTTCTAATCCCAGGGTTCTTTGAAATGAAAATGAAATATGACGAGAGCGACAACGCCCTCGTACGAGCTTCCCGTGCTGTCACAGACAAAATGACGGACCTCATAGGTTTGTGTTGCGTTTGTAGGACTCACATTTGAAGGTTAAAGCTGATGTTTCCTTCATGTTAACTCAGGTGGACTCTTCTCCAAGACTGAGCTGTCGGAGGTATTGACAGAAATCTTGAAGGTGGATCCGTCCTTCGACAAAGACTCCTTCCTCAAACAGTGTGAAAACGATATCATCCCGAATATCCTGGAGGTGTGTTAGAAGTACGACCGCAGCGGGAGAATAAAGATTTGATTTGAGATTTGTCTTGAAGGCGATGATCCAAGGAGAGCTGGAGGTGCTGAAAGACTGGTGCTATGAAGCGGTATGAAGCTTTAAAACATGTCCGTTTCTGTCTGTTTCGTGACCACATTGTCCTGTTTGTGCAGACGTACAGTCAGCTGGCACATCCCATTCAACAAGCCAAAGCCATGAGCCTCCACTTCCATTCCAAGATCCTGGACATCGACAGCATTGACGTGAGTTCTTCTTCAAGTACCGGATTTTCCGGACTATAAGTCGCAGTTTTTTTTCATAGTTTGGCCGGGGTGCGATTTATGTGTCAAATTATTAACACATTATTACCGGTAGATCATTTTATTGTATTGTATTTTCACACTAAACCGCAAGAGGGCTTTGTAGGCCTGTGTTGATAATTTCGACGTAGAAGAGGAAGCGCCGCATCTTCTACCTCAGGAGTTAGCGGAGTTTTTTAAAAGTGACACGGAGGATGAAGATTTAATTGGATTTTAGTTATTTGGAGTTACACGGATGGTTTGGTAAACTTCTTAGCATGTTATTTATGCTGTAGTTCTCTGAATAACTCTTAATAGGTTATGTTAACATACCAGGCACGTTCTCAGTTGTGTCATGTAACATAACATACCGTACAATTATTCAGCCTGTTGTTGCCTCTATTCTATTCTTATTTTAAATTGCCTTTCAAGATGACATGTCTGTTCTTGGTGTTGGATTTTATCAAATACATTTCCCCAAAAAATGCGACTTATACTCCAGTGCGACAGTTTTCCTTCTTTATTATACATTTTATGGCTGGTGCGACTTGTACTCCGGAGCGACTTATAGTCCGGAAAATACGGTAGATCTTTTATTCTAGCTCTCAAAGCGCATCACTTGAATCTACTGGGTTCATTCAAAAGATGCTCAGAAATGATGTTCTAAGTTTGAAATAAACTCATGTATTGTATGATTTGTTTGTGTCAGATAAAGCACTTTATGACTAGTTCCAAATTGTCGCTCAGCACTTGTCGCTCCATATTTTATTGTGTCAGCTCCAGCACTTTATATTTCCAACTGACTCGCAATATAAGATGTGTTTATTCACAAACTGACTTTAAGACAGTGTGAGAATCAATCACAAACACGGAGTAGTTACCTGGATATAACTATGAGTATGTTTGAGCACTTTAACATGTTCTTCTGTTGGTCTCATTGTCCTCTGTTTGTTTTACAATGAATAGAAAGTAGAATAATTGAACAAAAAACAACCAAATGTTGCTGCAGCCTTCAACAAGTTCTTTCTCTTGGAAAGACGTGTGGAAATGATGAAGTAAGGGCTGGAGATTTCACCTCTCAATGCTTCCAACTGGGTGAAATCGCCTCCAAATGTTGGGGCAGATGGTGGAACCACAGGCCTCCGTTCTTGTTGCCGACCTGTTCCTCCACCGCACTGACGCCAACACAGCTAGTTGTTATTGTTGTTGTTTTTTATGGTCCGTGTCCAGCTGGACACCGGCAGGAGTCGGTTGGTCACACTGCACCACGAGCTGAATTACAGTTGTCCATCTCTGCTCTCTCCAGTTGGCCATGGGGAAGATGATGGATCAGGGTCCGGTGCTGATCATCACCTTCCAGGCTCAGTTAGTTCTGGTGGTCCGGAACACCAAAGGAGAGGTTGTCGAAGGAGACCCGGTAAGTTATACGCACGTTTGTGTTGCTATTGTTCATTTAAATTCTTCTTGACATGGTTCGTTCCTCAGGGTAAGGTTCTGAGGATCATGTACGTGTGGGCCCTCTGTCGAGACCAAGAGGAGCTCAACCCCAGAGCCGCCTGGAGACTTCTGGACATTTCTTCGTCCAGCAGCGAACAGATTCTTTGAGATTCGGTGACTGACAGCAGAAGGAAATATTCAGGCGGGATGGACAGAATGACGAAAAGGAGGAAAGACACTGGCATTTAATTGAAATGCCACCTTTTAACTTCCGCACACAAGGGGGCGCTAGACCTCCACTGCGGGTGGTGCCAGACACCGAAAGTGTTGCCAAGGGTTCAAACGGTGTCGGAATTTTAAAAAAAACGATGTAATTCGTAAACAATGTTGCTGCCACGATGAGCTGCTTGAACCTTTGTTCTCCTCAGGTTGAACCTTTTGTATAAAGAGTAGAAATTAACTTTATCATCAAATGTGAAAAGAGCCACATGTTGGCATTTTTTAAAATAAAAAAAAAGGAAAAGTATTTTTGAAATTTTGATTAAATTTTCCTTCTCATCATTTGTAATTGGTCCAAATTCGCTACTTTTTCGCTGGACATAATATCGTGACCCCTGAAGGTCAGCCGTGCTGCTGACCCAAAACAACCACGGTCTAAAAAAGTCTGAAAGTGACTTCTGTCAACTTTATTTAATCTCGTTTCCCCAGATCAAATTTCCTTCTCTATCCTCAGATGACACTTGACCTTCAGTGTGATAATCTCCGAGTGTAATGTGCCGTAGCGTTGCTCAAATCCCCCCTCCCCCCCCACACACACACACACACACACATTTCTACGCCCTGATGTGTCAACCTCTCGGGGTTACGATGGTAAAACGCTCGTCTTCAACCGTTTCTCGCTGAAACACACTCGGCCTTGGAGCTTAATGACCCCGATAATGTTCTTCACCGTCGGATCAATTGGATCCACGGCTCGTGTGACTGACTATCTACAGCTTGAAGCTTGTCTCTGGTGGCTCGTGTGGCCTTGTGTGGACATGTGCAGTTTTTTATCCGTGAATAAACTCTGTCTTTGAGTTTGATCGTTTTGTTGCCTCATTTACTCAAACGCTACGATGCAAATCACGATACTCAACGATCCGATGTATTGTGATACAGAAGGAACAAGGATATGTTTGTAGTATTGTCCGAGTACTTGTCACTAACTTGACTCTGGCAGTTGGAAAAAATATGTCCAAACATCAGCTTTAAAAGCTGCTGGAGTCGACTGTATCCTCTTGTCCTCAGTCATTGCTAGAATCTCGCAGGATTTCAATGTTCATTTAGCTGTGGAGGACATAGTGATGGTCTGATGAAGCTTCATGAAACTGTGTCATTATTTTCAGAGTCCACTAGATGGCGTCTCTGCATTATTTTTCCTTTGTTTTGAACAACTGTTCTAATGAAACATCATTTTTAAACTGATGGCGCCACCTACTGACCTCTAAACAACATGACACTGCTCGATGAAGCTAGGAGGACGTAACGACTGCTGCCATCTAGTGACTTTAAGTTTAACATATTTGCAGGTTAATTGTTAATTAAAAAAAAATATTTTTAATGCACTTTATTGAACTGTAAACCATTACAGAACTATGGTAAGTGATATGAAGTCAATTGAAAACAATATTTTTTCAACAGTACTGTACCTACTCTACAGAATCATAGCAAAAAAAAAAATATATATATATATATATATATATATATATATTGCGGTATATCACCATAACGATATTTTATAAAACAAATATTCGATTCCTTATGATTCATTTATATGTTTTCCTTTCCAACTGTGCTCATAGATGAATACTTACATACTCAAATTAAGGAGTTATTTTGAGACTAGCCTTCATGGTTTGTGCGTCACATCTACCTCAGGTGAGCAGAATGTCCCAATGACATGCTGTTTCTGAAGTTAATACCACCTGGCAACACACAAGACAAAATATATATAAAAATATCAATTTATGTAAAGTAAACCTTTGAAATCCGTGGTAATAATTTATTAATAAATCAGTCAAGCCCACCAGGATTTCACACACACTTCCACGGTAGGATTTCCTAAACAAAGAGTAAGTGAAGTTGTCATGGTTTATGGAAGCAGAAAACGAGAGCTGTCCTGTGCGATGCTTAGGCATAGTAACAATGCTCCAAAAAAAAAAGGAAAAGAATGCACGCAGCTTGAGTAATGAGTTCACTGAGAGGGCGCCAGATGAATACAGTACGATGTTAATGGGGTTAGAAAGCAAGTTTGAAAGTGATTTTATGTTAGAAGGCACATTTGTTGCTTCACATTTTTTAAAGGTGAGTCTCAAACTTCAGCTCTTCCAACACTGGTTTAACAATTGGTCATGAAGTTGATTAGACTTAAAAACAAACTTTTGTTCGCAATCAAACTGTTCTCCTTATTGGAAATATAGCTTGGTGAAAATGACAAAAGCCTTTAAAACAAGTGTTACTTGGTTTGCTAAAGAGTCGTGGGACTCCAGAGTGAAGTCGAATCATTCTTAGTTGTAAGTAAGTAAGTAAGTAATATTTATTTATATAGCGCTTTTCTAGACCAGGGTCACAAAGCGCTTAGGATGGTGCCTGGTCTGTGACCTCAATGGTAAACCGGAATCGCTGGTCCATGTGCACTTTACTACTGACATCTTGTTGAACTTGATCTCAAGTTTAATCTCTTAAGTCGTCATCTATGAGTTGAACGAAGGTTCCCCGCTGAAGATGAGAGTAAAAAAAAAAAAAAAAGCCTCAGCTGAGGTGTAGAGTCGCAGCAACATATTCATCTGAGGCGACGTGTCGTCAGTCAGCAGAGAAAATGTGTTGCATAAACAGCCCTGAGCGTCTGGATGAAGACCAGCAGCTCCACTGAGCCACGCCTGTCCTGGTGATGGATCCTCTCTGCCGCCGAGCTCTGCTGAGGTTGCAGCTCCCATAAGTAAGGCCCATTTCTCAGATGCACCCCGACGCGCTCACGGGCAGATATTCAGAAGCAGCGACGCACCTCAGGGAAGCATCCCAGAGCCATGGATGAGGAGAGCCGCCATCTTTTTCATTTTTTTTTTGTAAGCGCAACAATTTATTCAATTTTTGCTCGAGAATTGCTTCGATTGCACAACGAGCTGCTGTGGTCATAATGTTTATGTTGGGATCCTCCTGATTAGAAATGTCAATTTTTCTCGTCATTGGATATTCTGGAAGTCAAGCTTTCGTTTTGTCTTGCAACACAGTTGGACTTAGATAAGAGCTAAAAAAAATAAAAATAAAAAATATATCCCAAAATTCTCCAAATTTGGACATACATTGACATGACAAGGCAAAACTATGCTGTGTCTCAAATCGCATACTTCTCTTTGTATACTAGAAGTTAGTATGCATCAGGATAGTGTACTTACTAACTAGTACGCAAATTCTCCACAGATAGTATGTCTCAAATCAAACTCTGCTGCTACACACTAACCGGAATTGAGACAGTTTCTTCTTCTACTTCTATTTAACGATGGTTGCTATCGCCACCTGCTGGCAGCACGTTTTGCAAGTTTGGAAAAAGAAATAAAGAAAAAATATGAGAATCGAAATATTCACAAGATATTTAAGCTGGTATCAGCACCGAAGACGTCTCATCCTTCTACTGCTGCTGAAAATACACCTGTAAGTATATGAATATATATGCATTTATATGTGACGTAACTTCCGTTTAAAACGTCACTAAGATGGAGCCGTTTAGGGTGGTTAGTGTTCATCAAACCACACTCGCGGCGTTTTAGTTTTAGTACGCCACTTTAGTGTGCATGGCGCACTAAATTTCGCAAACTAAGAATTGAGACGCACTTACGCACTAAAAATACTAACTTTGAGTACGCTAGTATGCGATTTGAGACACAGCACAAGTGATGGTTTGAAGAAGCTTCATGAAGCAGTGTCATGTTGTAGGTGGCGCCATCAGTTTAAAAATGATGTTTCATTAGAACAATTGTTCAAAACAAAGGAAAATACGATAATATGATCGTTTTGCGTGTCACTGTTCCTTTAAAAGTGGACAGGTGAGGGAGGGGTCAGAGTTCTGCACTTATGATCGTGAAGAACTCATTTTGTTCTTATATCAGCGAAGATACATCTTACCGTAACATTTTTTATTAAATAAAAAGTAAACTAGACTCTGAAACTAATCACAACTTTTCATGAAGCTTCATCTTCATGATGAATAATATAATAATTATTATGTCTTAATATTATTATTATTATTTTTAAAATAATAACATCACTAGTTAAAAGTAGGATTGTCAATCAATTGTAAGGGTTCAAATAATGCCAAGGTTCCCCCCAAACACCATCGGCATATAGCAGAGGACGCCCTTTGCAAAACATAGCAAATGCTTAAAAAATATTAAATTAAAAATCAACTTTTACAGTTTATTGCCTTATCTTTATTCACTTTTTAACATGTATATGTTTTCAGTTCTCTTTATTGGCAATGAATGAACTGTAAACGGATGAGAGCAGGACAAAATAAAGCTAGCTTCAAGCTAACATCTAAGTTAATACAGGAAGTGACATCATCAGAGGTGTTGGTGTCAAGTACAGTGGGAAATTTGCGAATTAAAAGATCAAGGCGGTTTGCTTATTGTATGTTCATGTCAAATTGTTAAACTTAAATAGTTTGTATTATATTACACATTTGTTTTCGGGCCTTCGGGTCACCTTGACCCTGAGATAACAGAAGGGTTAACACTGTTTCTGAACCAAGTAAAGAACTTGTGCACCATGTGTGGTATAGAATACTTGGAGTGTGGAAATGAATGTGTAAATACTTTCATTTCATACAGTTCATAATTACTGATGTTACTACTAGGATGTTGTTTTTTTCACAATAAAAGACAGAATTGTAACTCAAGTTAGGTATTCCCAAATCTGCGTTACAAGCAGTGTTGGAAGTGGGATGGTTAGTTGAGGCGAATAAAGACATACTAAGTGTGTGTGATACACTGAAAAATTAACAGTAGTTTACAAAATTCAATAAAATTGTATTTAAAGTGTCATATTATAACAAAGTTTTCACAAGACACTTGAGATACAGTTGAAATAAGACTATATTAGATCGAGCAACAACACCTACAATAGTTTATTTGCACATATAAGAATCTGAAATATACATAAATATATAGATAATAATATTAGTTTAACGTTTAGCTGAATGTTTTGTAGCTCCTGAACAAACACAATCCAACTACAAAGAGAGCAGAGATCATATGACCTTTCCTGGTCCAGTGTGATGCACCCAGTGAGCCAGCAGGTGGCATTTAGATTTGCACAACCCAGTAGAAACATGATCCGATTCCTGAAATGTATCTTTTTTGAAAATGTTTTCAAGGTATTTTTGAGAAGACATAACCCAAGTTTAAAGATTGAGCGACATATTCAATTGTCTGCAGAAGCAAGTGACCAGTGAAAGTAAAAAAAAAAAAAGCTGACACGGCGCTTTACTTCTGTGGACAGACTTCAGATGGGTCAAGTCCCAAGGAAGTGGAGCAGAAACGTCACACGGAATTTGTCACTTGACGTCTGAGTGCTGACTTCCCCGTGCGGTCTGGGATCCAAAGTGCGGACTAACAAGATGACTGACAACACAACAAAAAAAAAAGATTTTTAAAAAAGTAGAAGAAAGGGAGGGATGACACGAGCAGGAAAACACGTTTGAGGATCACAGCATGGCAGTAAAAATATTCACGTCATTACTGCTGTTGCTGCTCTGCATGTGCAGACGCTTTCATGTGTCTTTTCCTTTTCACTTCCTCGTTTCTTCTCCTCCACTCCCTGCCTAACGCTCCATTAAGCATGTGCCTCCCTCAACATCTCAACGGTTTTTTTTTCACGGCTTCGCTGGCTTTTATTATATCAGCAAGACGATCCAATTTTAGTCTCGTTGATTTCAAGCTGGTTGTCCCACCAGTAAAATAGAGGTGGAGAAGTTCTTCTGAGATGAGTTTCTACATAAAGTTACTGAGGTTTAACCATTTAAGAAAAACATTATTATTGGTTTATACAAGGCGCAAGTGTGTTTATTTCCGTGGCGTATTTTTGAAAGTTTGAAAGTGCAGTGGAGGTCATAGGGAGGTCAAGATCTGTGCGTGGGCAAGCCTTGCTTGTGGTGCAGCTCAAACTGACCCAGATTCAGTTTTTATCTTTCCATGTTTTGAGTCCAAGAGTTCAGGCAAAAAGATTCTGGTCAGGAGAGAAGTGAAGGCGTGAGCTAAAAATTAAAGTTATTTATACTTTTTCATCAAAGTATTTGTTCTTTAAATAATACAAGGTGTACAAGAAGTTGAATAAAAAACAGAATTACACTAAATAAGGAAACGTGTACGTTATAATAAATTAGGTTAAGTTTAATATCAAATATTTTCGTTATGAATGTCATATTATTTTGTATTCTGAATTGTTGTGAAGTAATAGTAGTAATAATGATATAATAATGATGGTAAAAATTATTATGATGTATATTAATGTGTATAAAACCAGATTCACATAGTGCTTTATATAAGAAAAGACAACAACAACCATGACTAAGTTAAACAACTGCAGTAAATATACATTGTTTAATTTTGTTATGATAATAATCAATGCTTAGCTACAGGTAAGTGATAGTTCACCTAAAATTCAATTTTCAGCTTCATTTCATTGGGATTATTTTCAGAGTAATCTGTTCCTTATAGAGTTATAGACAAAAATGTTTGTTCATTTTAATGTAGCTACTGGAGCTCAGTTCATTTTCGTCCAAAAAGACACTTAACAACATCCAAATACCTTCAAACTGCTTCACTGTCTGACATACGAGATTTAGGCAGACAACCTAGTATCATCTACTCAAAACAAGCCTAATATATAGACTTGTTTAAGTATTTTTCAGAAGAATTCCTCATATCGAGGCTTCAATACAAGATGGACATTACAGGCCAGCACCAAGGAGGTATTTGGATGAAGATTTGGACGAAGCTTCAGTCGCTACATTAAAATGAACAAAAATGTTTGCCTATAACTCAAAAACGGAGCAGATTACTCTGAAAATAGTGAAGTTGGAATTTTGAGATCACTAAAATCTTAAAAAGAGTCTTAATAAAAAGAGGCTGTTGCTCCTAAGCTTTGGAACGATCTTCCTCTCTCTTTGCGCTTGATGGATCTACTGACTCCTTTAAGAAACATCTTAAGACGTTTCTATTTGTTCAGGCTTTTCCTTGAATTTCTCGAACTCCTGTGTTGTTCTCAGTATTATCTTGATCTTTAAAGTATGTACTTTTTTGAGTATTGTTTTGATTGTTTAAGCGCTTTGTGACCCTGGTCTCGAAAAGCGCTATATAAATAAATATTACTTACTTACTTACTTACTTACTTACTTACTTACTTACTTACTAACTAACATTTGTATAAAGTTTATTTATATATAGCATAAAGGCAAGAAGAGAAAGTGAATATTATATGAAATTATATAAAATTTTAAATCATTTGTTTTTTTTGCGAACTAGACACTTACTTTAGCAGGATTTGAACCCGTGACCTCCTGTTCCACGGTGACATAGTTCAGCCATTGCGAAGAAATGCCCCTGATGACAATAGTTTTCATTCCAATTAAGACTCAACTTCTTCGTTGCCTCTCCAATATTTTATCTTTGGCCCAGAAGTGTCACCGTCGTCAGCTCTCGCTTCGTGATCCTGCCACCAATGAATATTACATTTCCTCACCAGGTTATCCTCTTCATCTTTTCATAAAGTCCTTCTTGTTATTGCAAACACCGACAGAATCTCATATCGTCAAAGTCCCGGGTCGACACGTCCCCGTCTCATTTAGGGCCCGCGAGATCCGGCCGCGGATAAGCTTGGAAATGACGAGCGAGCGTAAATATGAGAAACACGCGTGATGTTTCCTGCGATGGACGTGAGCAGGAAGAGGCGGATTGGAAGACAGACGGTGACTTGTGGAGAATATTCACGTTCAGCAGCAGCAGCCTTGACTGGCCTCCAGACCACCACTACGTGCTGAAACTTCCAAGCCCAGCATTAGAGACGTGGGATGATGCCTGATACAGTTTTGGTGCTGTGAGTCCAGGCCAGTGTGCCCGCATTAGACGACGCCTGCTTGTGAATACTCATCAGGAGGAGGAAAGAAATCAGAACAGAAAAAGTGTTATAAGTATCTTATATTTGTGACACTGGAATCTGTCAGCATTTCCCATCAGGGGTCGCCTCGGCAGGTCGACCTTATAGCAGGAGGGGATAAAATTCACCAGAGGCACGTTATATACCGTGACTGACCTGAGTAGACAAAGGAAAGTTTAGATTTTTTTTTTTTATCTATTGTTTAATCTTATGATAAACACAAAATCATTACACAAATTAACCAACATATATTAATATGGTTAAACTATTTTTGTTTTAAGAAATGTGTTTTTCTTTCTTTTATTTATCATTTTTAACAACAAAAAGGACAAAAATTCATCCATCTATCTATCTATCTGATTTTGGAGATGGAGACTTCTGGGATTGATGACACGCGGTGACAAACCTCGATGTTTGACCAATCACAGCAGAGTGGGCGTGGTTATGGTAAACACGATTTTATTTCCAGGAAAAAACCAAGTGTTTTCAGTGGGCGGGGCTTGAGATCATTTTCTAATGTGAATATTTAAATGAAAAGAGAGTTTTGTATAAACAGACACTGATGATACAATAGAGTCCAACATCTATTTAAGACACACTTAAATCAACACATTATTTTCCCTTTAATATAATTTATATTCAAACTAAATTCACAAGTTAATTAAATTCTATAGTTTTCAGGATTTCATAAAAAATATAAATTGTATATATATATATAAAACTTCAAAACTTTAGATTAGATTAGATTAGATCAACTTTATTGATCCTCTGGAGGTCTCCGGCGTGAGATTCCTTTCATGTGACTTACATTGTCAAAGAAAAAATAAATAAATATTAGAATATTTAGACGTAGATGTAGCTTTCAAACAAGAATCCTTAACATTTGAGTAAAACATGTCTGCAGTTTAATATGCTGCTCATTTATAACACCAGACATTAAAATGTATATAAACTTATTAAAATAATTAACATGGAATTTGGATAAAGAAACTATTCAAATATATAAAACATGAATCTTAATTTCTAGGTTGGTGTCAGTAAAAATGTTTCATATTATATATTATAATATATAAGACACTAAAGTGGGAGCTGAACAGGATATATTATAATCTTCATTTGAAACATTGAGAGCTGGAAGCAGATTAGAAAAACATGGCTTGAAATGGCCAGAAATGTGTCTAAAAAATACCAAAAGAGTTAAAGGTAAACTAAAAAAATCAGAAGATTAATAAGAAGAAAAATAATTATTCATCTAGAAACCTGAGAAGATGAAAGAAAAACCACGATGAGATGATTAAAATCCACCAATAAATAATACAAAAGTGAATATTTAGCAATAAAACAATGTGAAATAAATGATGAGTTATAAAAGAATGTATGATCATTTAAAGAAACGGTTCAAACTGTATTTAAATCACTTGAGGAAAATGAGAATAATAATTAAGAAGATATTATTTCAGATTTAAGTCTGTATGAGTCTTAAATCAATAGATGCATCAGATCAAAACACTGTTCTTTTAAAAGTTTTATTGAACCTTAAGTTTATTTTAGCAGAAGCGAATTCTGGATGTATATCCAGAGAAATGTTCTTTTTTTTATATCCATGTTCAGCCTGCTGACAGATTCAAATGTTTCCTAATGAGCCAGTTCTGATTCTCACCTTCTCTCGTCCCCCGATCGAATCCCCCGCGGACCCGAGGAACCGTCAGGGCCTCTAATGGTTCCTCAGATTCTCCACGAGGAGAGAGACTCGGCCCAGAGGAGAAACAACACTGCGAGCAAATGCTGTTTCTATTGATCGGCCGGCGTCTGTGTTCTCGCTGCAGTCGCCGGCGTTTTCTCTCGCTGCTCCGAGGTCTGACATGTGAGGAGATTTAGCAGCTTCACAGCTCCGAGGGTCTCCGCCGGCCGAGAAACATGTTTTTAATGGCTGCGATTGAACCTCCGCGGTCGGTCTGGAGGAGCACAGGACGCAGACACTGACTCGGGTCAGGTGCGACATTTTGTTCAACGAACACACGTAGAAAGTGACTGATGTAAGGTCAAGGTAGAGACAGTATTTCATCCAACAGATGGTGTTACTATGAAATGGGACACAGCAGGGTCGCAGCTCATATTGATTTATAGCCACACATTTAGGGCGACATCTGAAGTAGTGATGGTTTGATGAAACTTCATGGAGCAGTGTCGTGTTGTTTAGAGGTCAGTAGGTGGCGCCATCAGTTTAAAAATGATGTTTTGTTAGAACAGTTGTTTAAAACAAAAGGGGAAATAGTGCAGAGACCGCCATCTAGTGGACTCTGATAATAATGACACTGTTTCGTGAAGCTTCATCAGACCATCACTAATCTAAAGTAAGAAACTAATAAACGGAATTCAGAGACAAGGATTCAAAATTTCACTTTTCGGACACTCCACTAACCTTAGACCTGCCCCCGAGATTGACCTTCTTTTTGTAGATTCAGCCTGAGAGACAAAGGGAAGTCATGTTTACTCCTTCCCACATAAATCCCTATGAGTTGATTGTCACCTTTTTAAAATACATATACTTGGTGACCCTCAAAAGTGTGTTTTCTGCTAAACCCTTTTGAGACTTAAAATCATCCGCGGCATTCATTAAAGTGGTGCAGCCATTTTTTTAAAGTTACTGTACATTGTCCTTTTAAATAAACTGAACTAAACTTGTTATTCATTTTCTTTGGTGTCAATTTTCTTTTTTTAACCTGGCGTTATCTCTGGGTCAAGGTGACTCGGTGGGCTGAAAACAAATGTGTTCGAGGTATCCCTTGACCTAGAGGTAACACAAGGGACACCACGAACAAATGTGTTGTCGGGGCCACCAGGTCACCTTGACCCTGAGATAACACAAGGGATACGACAAACAAATTTGTTGTGGAGCCACCGGGTCACCTTGACTCTGAGATAACACAAGGGATACCACAAACACATTTGTTTTCGGGCCACCGGGTCACCTTGACCCTGAGATAACACAAGGGATACCACGAACAAATTTGTTGTCAGGCCACCGGGTCACCTTGACCCTGAGATAACACAAGAGATACCGTAAACACATTTGTCTTCGTGCGACCGGGTCACCTTGACCCTGAGAAACTGAACTAAACTTGTTATTCATTTCTTTGGTGTCTCTGTAGCAATTTTCTTTTTTAACCTGGCATTATCTCTGGGTCAAGGTGACCCGGTGGACGGAAAACAAATGTGTCTGAGGTATCCCTTGACCAAGAGGTAACACAAGGGATACCACAAACACATTTGTTATTGTGCCCCTGGGTCACCTTGACCCTGAGATAACACAAGGGATACCACAAACACATTTGTTTTCGGGCCACCTGGTCACCTTGACCCTGAGATAACACCATTGATACCACAAACACATTTCTTTTCAGGCCACCGGGTCACCTTGACCCTAAGACAACACAAGACATACCACAAACACATTTGTCTTTGTGCGACCGGGTCACCTTGACCCTGAAAAAACAACAAAATGATTGTCTGTTAATGAGCCCTTTAAATAAAAGTTACTTTAGAGTTGAAGGTGCTTCTAGAAATGTTTGTTTCTCTGCCTCACATGAAAACGTACAAGTTACTCTACTGTATTTTTCCATTCGTTCAGTTTCCTCTGGCAAAGACGTCTCCCCTGTCGCCCCTAAACATGGTCGAGTCGACAGTCAAGAGAAGAGCCAGCGAGCCTCGCCCACGTCTTCTTCACGGACCCCGAATTTACGTCCACGCCCTCTAACCCCCGTGCTGGCTGTAAACAAGTGAATGTGTTCTCCTCTCCGAGTCAGAGCGACTCAGTCAACCCTCCTCCCTTCCGTCCTCAAGAGAGCCTCCGACTAATCGTGCTTCAAAGAATAATCGCCGTCGCTTTAAAAAGCGATGCATGAACGCCGTTTCCAAAATATCACTCTGGTCCCGGCGGGGCTGGTTCTCCCCGGCGAGACTCCTCGTCCTACTCCTGGCTCCTGGCGACACTCATCGCTGCTAATCCTTAAGTCATGTTTTACCATCGAAGACGTCCGTGGCGACGCGGGGGAAGATTGACAAAAGCATGTTCAGAGACGGTGAAAAAAAAAGGCGATTTATTAAAGGATAGTGGAACGTGGAGATGGAACTGAGAGATAGAGTCTGTCATCGGGTAGAGAGGAGCTCTGTGGTCTCTGCTGCCTGTGATGAATGGCTTATTTTCCACTGCGGAGTGTATTAAAGTCAGAACCCAAAAGATGGATCGCAGGTAAATGATTGCAGGAATCGGAGGGAGGAAGTGAGATTCTGGCGAGGGATTTTAAGGGAAAGTGAGCTGTTTTATGACAAATAACGCAAGGAGAGGAAATTAATTTTCAGGATTTAAATCTTTTTTTTATTTCAATGTCTCGTCCAAATCCTCAATCCAGACAGAAAATCCAATTTAATAAATGCTACGTATCACTTCTTCAATGTCAACACATGATAATGAATCTTTCATTCAACAACTAATGTGTTGATTTAAGTGTGTCTTAAATAGATGTTGGACTCTATTGTATCATCAGTGTCTGTTTGTACAAAACTCTCTTTTCATTCAAATATTTACATTAGAAAATGATCTTAAGCCCCGCCCACTGACAACACTTGGTTACCATTGCCACGCCCACTCTGCTGCGATTGGTCAAACACTGAAGTTTGTTACCGCGTGTCATCAATACAGGAAATTTCCACCCCTACAGGGCTCGTTGTATAAACAAAGCGGGGTGTGATTACAGCTGGCTGGAGGAGGAGTGAAGCCATTATTACATCATAATGGACTCCGCTCTCGTAACCTCTCGTTCGCCCAGATTTCAGACGGGGGAGAACTTTATAAAATAATAAGTTGAAAACATGGTCATGATGAGAGACTTACTGCATCTTGGAGAGGAAGATTCAACATTAGAAAGAACATTAGAGTCAGGAGAGTTGGAGTTTTAGGTTAAGTATGTAAGTAGTTGCAGTTAAATTGTGTGTTCTTTTTTTAGTTTTTGGAAATTTCCTGATCGATTGGTGAAACTTTGAATTAGTCTATGTCTATCAAACTGCTAGCTAACAGTGAATAAGTCTCTACTTTAATTTTGATGTATTTCAACGCTTAGGGTGCATGGTGGCGCTATGGTAAACACGATTGCCTCACAGCAAGAAGGTCGGTATGGAGCCAACTTGTGATCTTTCAGTCTGGAGCTTGTATGTTGTAAGTTTACTCCGGGCACTCCGGTTTCCTCCCACAGTCCACAAACATACAGAGGTTGATTGAGAACTTGGGGAAATTGTCTGTAGGTATGAGTGTGTGTGTGAATGGTTGTGTGTCTTTGTGTGTCCTGGGATGGGAAGAAATGTTGTCTCTCTTGACTACAAAAACGATGGAAGGTCCAATGGTTGGACTTATTTGATCTGTCTTTCCACATTTTGATTTTTAATTTACCAGATTCTGTGTTTGTCAGTGGGATTCATTTTGAACATCGGATCCAACAAAACTCTTTTTATAATGTCTCTGTAGATTATTTCTAAAAGTAAATTGCATTAAGTTAACAGATTTCAAACAATGTTGGGAAAAGCAAGACTTGTAGTCAAGACTAAGTGCCTTTTTTTAAAATCGATACCAAGACCAAGAGAAAACAATAAACAGTACTCAGATGATATAGACAATAACTGGGTCCAGTTGAAGAACATTAACCTCATGCTGGAGTCAGTTTTGACAACATCCTGCTCGGCTAATTGATCTCTGTGGACTGGACTGTAAGAGGGAATGTCAATGTTTGTGTCATTAAAGGAGCGCAGAGATAATCACGGCGCGTCACGCTTCACCACTTCCATCACAACTACCACAGTCAAGACCAGACAGTATCCCTTTGTACAACCAAGAACATTTCCATAGATTGAATCCTTACATGTTCGCTGGAACTGGAAACAAAATCCAGTAGTTCTAGCAACGTTTGTCTTCCCTGCTTTTTACTCCCTTCTATTCCCACATCTCAGCCTAGATCGTTGTTTTATTAGCAGCAACAACTACATGTGTTTCAAGCTAAAGCCCAAAGTATTTCATCATAATCAGTTCACACAACAAATACAATTATTATGCTTGCTTCGTCTGCGTCCTCCTGCTCGTCCTTGATCTTCCAGGTGCTGCTGGAGTCTTCATCTCATGGCTCTTTTCCCAAACTCCTCCACACTGTCAGACCCTCCATACGATTGTTCCTTCGTTGGCTGGATGCAAAGGACAAATACCCATTTGGCTGTTTTACTTTTCTTTGCAGACAGTTTCATCATACTTTTATCACTCCTCTGCCAACCAGTACTTAAAAGAGCTAAAACGTTTGCTAAAGTATGAAAGTATCTAAAGATGGCGGTCTGGAGAACAACAAGTCGACTTGTTGTTCTCAGAAGTTTGCCTCAGAATGCCTTGTTTTTAAGGGCTATCTGGCCCTTCATCCTACCCCTTCCCCTTCATCCAACCAAGAATTGGGACAGCCCTCCATCTCACAGGCACAAGGTGAGGGGTAAGATAGGGGTAGGGGGACACACTTATTGTTTACTAAAACTGTAGTGGTATACTTAAAGTTTACTTTTGACATCCCTTAGCAGATATCCCTCTTGTCTTTTGAACGTGGAGTAAAATATGTACTAGACATGTACTGTATACCTAGTACATTGGCATCAAAGATAATAGTGTTCTCAGAGTAAACTTCAAGTATCCTTCTGTAAACTAAAAAAAGGTTCCAAATGTGTTCGAAGAAGTATCACACTAGTATACTTTTTAGTACATATTCTAGTACATATTCCAAAGTATGCTAACTGTATTTATAAGTATACTTGGTAAAAATAACTATAAGTATACTACTTTTTTAAGACACCAGAAGATCATCTCAAGTTTTAATGATAATAATACATTTTATTTAAAAGCAACTTTCAAAGAACTCAAGATCGCTTCACAGAATCCAGCAAAAGAATCACACGACACAACAAAATCACATATTTAAAATCGTGAGGTGAAGGATAATAGAAAAATAGATCAAGATGGTAAGAACAGATGAAAGAGTTATGGAGGTACAGTATGTGGTGCGAGGTATGAGGTCAGACAGGTAGGGAGGTGCGAGGTTGTGGATGGACTTGAAGGTTGAGAGGAGGAGTTTGTAGATGATTCTTTGGTTGATGGGAATGATATTTGGTGACGATGCCAAGGCGGCAGAGTTCTGGACGAGTCGAAGTCCATGGAGGGAGTTTTGAGGGAGACCGAAGAGGAGGGAGGTGACCAGGGATGGCGGCGTTGTAAGGTAAGGTAAGGTAAGGTAAGGTAAGGTAAAACTTTATTGATCCCTCAGGAGGTCTCCTTTGGGAAATTGTTTTTTACCAATAGCCAGCAATTTTTCATAAACAATAAAAAATAATACATAAAAAATAAAGTAAGAAGAACATAAAGAGGAAGAACAAGATGACACAATCTAAGTCTAAAGACAAAGACAAAGAACATAGGTCAAGGAAAAAAAAACAAAAAAAAAACAACAAAGACAAAGATACAAAGACTAACATGGAACAGAACATCCATTGTGGGGGGTGAGGGGAGGGGATGGAGTTCTCTGATGTTGCCGTTGTGAAAATAAACATATCGTGTGATGTTGTTTATGTGGGATTGAAATGAAAGTGTATCTTTAGTAATCAAAACCAGATGAATCGCTCCACGGGTCGGAGGTAATTGATTACTAGCCTTGACTTATTAACCAAACCAACAGTCACATATTGATTATGGGGTGTTACATGAAGGGTCGACCCGCCCGGTTTACTGTTCAACAGTAAACTAGTGGCACGATAAGAAGCCAGAAGGAGATGCACTGCAGTAGCCGAACGACTCCTCTTTTGCTACGATCACATTTATTATGGGATTCATTCGTTGAGGTAAATAATCGCTTCTGTTAAATTAATCTTCCGCGTATGTTCATCGTGGAGAGAGAGATCGTAAAACATCGCATCATCCGTCAACCGGTTTCAAAAGACGTTAGGAAGTGTCTTGATCTGACGCTCTCTCATCCCTTCGTCATCTTCTTGTGCTCTGGAATGTTTTGACGAATCCCTTTAACGGCTTCTTTGGTCACAACTTATCTTAATTACCGAAGTTTGTACTAATACATCCTCTTTTTTTCTTTCTTTTCCCTGAAACTTTTCGGCCTAATTAATGTCCGCTCACTTCCTCACACTCTGACTGCTGGTAAACATGCATGCATTATTAAAGCTCCACTCAGAAACAGATGATGCATTTGACCGCAGAGCTCTTTTCCTTTAGGGCAGAAAATAAATCCTCAGCTGCAACTTATGTCTCATTAAAAACCAATCAACACCCAGGAGTTTTAGAGGAAGAGAAGCAACATTCATTCGTTCATTGTTGTACCGAGAGATTGAACCTGATTGAAGGACAAAAAGGTGAGATTGTTTTGTTTTTAATTGTCTTTATATTTCTTATTAGAGTGTTGAGGTGACGTTGATGAAATAAATGAAAAAACGTGTGTTTTAGGAAAGATAAGGAACGCAATGACCGATGTCAACAATTACAATGAAGAGTAGAACTCACTATCAATTAAAAAAATGAATGGTTGAAACTAAAAATAAACACATCGCGATCAAACTTGTACCTTCTGTTAAAGAAATATTGGTAAACATTTTGTTCTGTTGTTACTGAGATTGAGATTAAAACCCCTGATCTAGATCTATCGAAGTGTGGCACAAGGGCCAAACGTGGCCCTGTCATTGCGTTTATGTGGCTTGTAAAAAATGTAAGAAAAAAGAAAAATACAAAGTGATATTTCTCGAATCATTTTCAATAAATGAACTTAAAATTACCTTGACAGAGGCGAGAAATAAGATTTAACAACCACCTACAGTTAAGTTTATCACATTTTTGTAAACTTGTTTTTTGTATTAATAATAATAATAATAATAATAATAATAATAACAATAATAATAATAATAATAACAATAATAATATGATCCCTAAATCCGAAACTTTCTATTTTAAAAAAGAGAATGATGTTAAAGGAGTTCAACTAAAAACCTTTTGTTTTGTGCTTTATGTCATCATATTATCAAAATATTGCTCAATGTTTGATAAATAATTAAATAAGTAGTATTTTGAACAAACAAACTTTTTTCCTGATATTGAAAAATATATTTAGTCACGGTTGGTACGAAGGATAATAAAAATGATTGTAGATCAATCTCTTTTTCCTTTTTTTTACTGTAAAGTATAATTAAAATCAGTTGTAAATGACAGTTGGTTCAGTAAAATTTGTCATTATTAAAAATAAAATATACATATACATATATATTTATATATGACATTATTTCACAGAAGCTTTTGCTCTTTTTAAGGCGGACCAGAGATGGCGGCGATGTTGACCATTGATCCCAGAAACACACAAACACGACAATCCAGCAGGTTTGTTGATCCGACACACACCAGCATTGAAGTAATTAAAAAGAGCATCAAGTCAAGATGGCGCTGGAAAAGTCTCCCATCCTGGAACAAATGTCAGCGGGACGAGGCGGGCCGAAGCTCCGGAGCGTCGTGATGAATGTTGCTCTATAAGTGGATCTGAACGGACGCGATTAGACCTTCTTCTCCGCTCACCTCCCCTGAAGCTGGAAGCGACCAGCAGGGAAGCTCTGGTCTCAGCGGGCCTGACAGTAGAGGACACACACACATCAGCTCCAACTAACGCTGCCTCACAACCACACATGCTTCACACCTTCTTTGTCTCAAAGGTTTTAAATGACATTCACTTCCCTTCGGCTCTCTCACTTTGAAAACAGTCCCAGTGGTTTCACCACATATTTATGTGGCATCAGAACCACCTGCAGAAGATTTTACGCAGCAAATGGTATTTATGTCAAATAAATAAATATTATATTATATATGTCTTTGTTCGACTTGGTGGAAAACTAACCAATAGAACTAGACCATTGCCCTGGGGAATCGTGATAGTGTGCTGTGCCCTGTGACGAAAAAACTATGAAAGCGACAAAAGAGTAAAATCCCACGTTAATAATTTGGACTTTTATCTACAATAAAAAGCTGGAATGGTGTTTCTACATGAACGTATGCAAGAGCAGGAGATGTTTGAAAAACGTTGACTTTTTTGACCTAGTCCCATGAATTTATCGGAGTTTTACGTCGTGAAAAATGTATATTTTGGTGAGAAAAATAATATCAGTGTGAGTCTGATCAAGCTGCATGTTTTGATGTATTTTTTGTTTGTATGTGCTTAACCGAGCCAAAATGTGCCAAAAACGGAAGTAGGATGAATATTAATAAGAAGTCCGGGGAATAACATAAAAAGTGTTATTACAGTTATAAACAGTTATGAAAAATATATATTTTAAATTAGAAAACATCTTAAATACAATCTTTAATGTGTTGCTTTTCAAAAAGTTATCCAAGAGGTTCAAAAGCAACAGTACTATGTAGAGTTCTAGGAAGAAGTTTCACTCCTCTTCCGAGAAGCTTCTTCAGTTCCCTTCTCGGATGAGGAGCGAAACGTCTTTAATTATAAATACATGAATATTTCTATTGACTATAGCTCTCATCTGGAACTAACATTTCTTATATATTTTGTCCAAAATGAGTCTTTAATTGGAATGAATATAATGTATTGTATGTTGTATTGCTTTGATGCACGGCTTATATACAAGTATTTTATTTAACATCAACATATGAATAGGTCTTTAATACAATACTAGTCAGCATTATTATTTTCATCATGTGATGTATTAGCTCTGAGAGTTGTATAAGATCCTGGAGGGAAGAGGAGGACAAGTCAGAAGACAGAATGAAGGTGAAAGAGAGAAGGTAACAGACTCAATTATTTAGGATAATATACATAGACCAAGGGAGTCGAAGAAGAGAGTGCAGCCAAGGTGGAAACGACATTTCTGACAGAAGCATAAGAGTCAGAAGTTTCGTAGGACAGAAGGGATTCAGTTGCCTTTTTAGAAGTATTTAGTAAGTTGTGTCAGATCGAAAGAAGTACAGTAATACTTCTGCTACATTTGGATGTATATATTTAGTTTAAAAGTCCTTTCAGGAATAAAGTGATTAACAAATGACCTATTGAGGAAGTGATCCCCCCCAAACACGTCCGTTAAATAAGGATAAAAGAAAAAAGAAAGGAAGGAGTCGATGGAGCGCATGTTTACACGGAGCAGAGGAGACAACAATGATCTTTATGGAAGAGGAGGCAGCGTTTGCCCGAGGGTTGGAACATAATGACGAGCCTCACATCTCATTATCAGGATTATTGATCAATCTAAGACACCTGCTCCTCTGCAACAACAACAACAACAACACACTTACACCTACTTACTTATCCTTATCTTGCATGAGCCAATTCTTAACCCACAAAAGTATAGAATTAGTGTCACTTCTGAAATCTGAAATCACACACACGATTCCATACTAGGAAGTTAAATGTTTGCCACTGGACTTTGAATATGAATTTCTAACACAAAGGAACACTGTGGATTTCTTTTTTTAACATTGAATTTTGCCACATTTATTTTTTTAACATTTAATTTTTACATTAAAGATATCATTGAATTTTTACATTGAATTTTTACCATTACATTTTTACCATTGAATTTTTACATTGGATTTTTAGCATTGACATTTTAACATTGCATTTTGTGACAATTTAATATAATATATATTATATATTATAATTGATTTTTCTGAGTTTTTATACATTGATTTTATGCCATTTAGATTTATAACATTGAAATATATCATTGAATTTTTACATTTCATTTTTTAACATACATTTTTGTAACATTGAAATAAATCATTATATTTTTAAATTTGATTTTTAACATTGAATTTTAAAAACATTGAAATATATCATTGAATTTTTATTTTATTTTTTTATACATTGAATCAATTTTCATAGGATTTCCTTTATACATTTAATTTGTTTAACTGAATATTTTTACACGTTTAATATGACACTGAATTTATTTAGGCATTGAAAAAATATTTAATAATTAAATTCAAAGTTTGATGTTAATGATGCACAAATACATATTTAAAGTCTGGTGACACAAGATTATCAAAACACATCTCCAGCTGCTAATGTGTAGCTGCCACGCTGCAGAAATGGCTTCAATTAGAAGGAGTGATGGTGGAAGTGTGTCCAACTGGATCATGTCCGCCGACACACTGGTGCTCTTACGAGAGAATTTCACTCATCCCTTCTGAATCCCTCAGATCAGATCAATACAATAACATAAACCCATCGCACTGGAACATTTATGGGGGGAAATTGTAGTTTGACGGGCGAGCAATCTCCATTTTTATAACACAGGTGGTTGAGCAGGTTTATGTCTCTGGCTCGTTCACTCCACCTGCTCGTGAGAGCTACAGGTGTGACTGAACTGATGGAGCTTCTGTAGATGCTATTCTCTGCTCCTCCTGCTGCAGTACGAAGGTGAGGAATTAGGGAAACATTTACCTTCTGTCCAGGCCGGCCGAGTGGGAACATTATTTCTAGGCTGCAGTTCAAGTCAGGACGTCTCATAGACGGTGTGGTAATGATTATTGGGCGAAGAGGAGCTTCTGAGAGACGAGAGCTGGAGAACTGGAGCGTTTTTTTATAACGTAAGTAAGTATTATGGCAGGATTTCTGTTCAGAAGAACGAGCATCTTGTACTTTTTCCCCTCTGTTGTTAAAACGACCTCAACAGATTTTATTTCTGGTTCTTGAACTCAAATGAACTGTAGTTAAAACAAGCAGCAGTAGTCAAGGTGACCCTGAAGGCCCGAACAACCTCCCTGGCTTCCATTGAGCTTCGGGTCACCTTGACCCAGAGACAACACAAGGGATACCACAAACACATTTGTTTTTGAGCACTTGGGTCACCTTGACCCTGAGATAACACAAGGGATACCAAAAAACACCTTTGTTTTCGGGCCTTCGGATCACCGTGACCCAGACATGACACAAGGGATACCACAAACACATTTGTTTTCGGGCATTCCGGTCACCTTGACAAAGACATAACACAAAGGATACCTCAAACACATTCGTTGTCAAGCATTCGGGTCACCTTGACATAGAGATAACACAAAGGATACCTCAAACAGATTTGTTATCGAGCATTCGGGTCACCTTGACCCAGAGACAACACAAGGGATACCAAAAAAAACACATTTGTTTTCGGGCTTTGGGTCACCTTGACCCAGACATAATAATAATAATAATAATAATAATAATCTCTATTTATATAGCGCCTTTCTAGACCAGGGTCACAAAGCACACAAGGGATACCACAAACACATTTTTTCTTGGCATCTAGGTCACATTGATGAAGAGATAACACAAGGGATACCAAAAACACATTCGTTTTCGGGGCATTCCGGGCACCTTGACATAGAGATAACACAAAGGATACCTCAAACACATTTGTTGTCGAACATTCGGGTCACCTTGACCCAGAGACAACGCAAGGAATACCACAGACACTTAGAGAGAAATAAAAGATCATCAAACGATGGCTTCAGTCCTGGAATACTGACCTACGATCGCCTCGTGTTTGTGTGATTCACCGAACACGTATTTCTATGAATAATACACGGTGTATTTTGGGGAGACGCTCCTGTGATTGGCTGAGAGCTCCAGTGAGCGAGAGAGGAGGAAGAGAGAAGGAGAGAGAGAAAGAGAGAGAGAGAGAGAGAGAGAGAGAGAGCTCCAGGATTCTCTCCTGGTTCTTCCACGAGGAGAGACGCTCGGCAGCTGCAGGAGGAGCAGGAGGAGGAGCAGACATCGCCGAGACAAAGTTCCATCCTCGGGAGGAAGTAGGTTTGTGTCGTATCATCTTTAAATTCATCTTTTTGTCGTGTTTTGTGCGATTGTTTTGAGTTTTTTTTCCACCTTCACTGCACTCCCTCTGAGACCCCGAACATTAGTTGAGCAACAGAACCATCGACGACCGTCGTCCGGTGATTGATTCCCAGGAAGGAAGTCAGTGAGTCGGGACGTCGAGGAGCATGAAATTACTTCATGACACTGATGTTAGTCAAGAGGGAGCTTCTTCTTCTTCTTCTTCTCCTCCTCCTCACTCCAGCACCTTCAGCAGGATCCATCTTCATGCTCGGGTCGTTCATGTGAGACCCATCACCGGAGGGGCTCGTGTTCTGTTCCATCTTTTGTGTTTTCAACTTTGATGCTGATGGGAGCCGCTCCATGTTTCCGACACCGTAGACTTCCGTCGCTGCAACATGAACCGAGGCTCCATCCCATCATTTAGCGGCTCTGACAAGCAGAAATCTGGTGGTTTCAGGAAACACCTCCTTCCAGGCGTGATGTCTCGCGTTACTTTTCAAGAGGCTGAGTAATGGACTTGTTAACGGTAGCGAGTCATTAGTTGACACCAGTTTATGTGGTCGCCTGTCGTGCTAGTCATGCTGGTTAAAATAGTTAAGAAAAGATTATTTTTAAACAAATAAAAAATTTGAAACATGCAAAAATATTCTTAAAATTCAGTCATTTAATATTTCAAGTTTTGTTATAAATCCACATTATATATAACTTTATCTTTTGATTCATCATCATTGTGACCATTGTGCACATTTTCCATAATTACTCTTTTCATACTATAAAATAGTCTAGTATTTAGTAGTTTATAAGTTAACCCTTTACTTGTCTGTTTAAATTCCCCCCAAATTTAATTTAATTGATTTTTAATATTTGTAATCCAAGTTTTACATTTTTTGTTAGGATAAATAGAGCCTTAGATTTAAGTCCAACAATGTCGATTCTTTGGGGGAATTATAATAAGATGTATTTGTTTTTTTTATTCTGAAAAGAGATATTTTGTCCCCCTTTTTTTGAGTAAAACATATTTTACTTCCACTCTAATCATACTATTAATTCATTAATAGACATTTATTTATTAAGATGCCATAGTACAGTATATATATATATATATATATCATTTTTATTTTAGATGTAGGCCTGTATTTATATACATATATGGATTTTAAAGTTTACGGTGGCTTAAATATGAGTCATAGAGAGATCAGTGACTTTTTTTATTTATTTACTGTATACAATGACATTTTTATGTTCTTAAAATAAAATACAAAAAGTTATTTTGCAAATATCAAGAACCATCAAAGTAATGCAGGAGTATTTAAGAATATAAATCCCATTTAATTAATTCATTAAATGAACAAACTGGATCAGTTTATTAAATCAGGAAAACACAAATCTTCTAATGTTAACTGTTGCGGTGCATTATGGATCTTTTGTTGTTAATACAAAGTGTGCTTTATACGATGTATAATCAACATGAGTTAATGTTAAGTTAGTAAGTAAGTCAGTAAGTGATAGTTATTTGTAAAGCGCCTTTATAGACCAGGGTCACAAAGTGCTTTAACAATCAAAAACAATACACTGTAAATAAATACTTTAAAAGACCAAGACACGTATCAGTATAAAGCTTAGGAGCAACAGCCTGGAAGGTTTTCTATCCTGATCCTGAAGCGTGTTCAGGAACCATCAGTAGATTCTGATCCACAGACCTCAGAGCCCGAGCTGGGGTGTAAGGCTGGATCAGATGACTGATGGAAGGAGGAGTCTGACCATGAATAGATCTGAAAGTAAGAACCAGAATTTTAAAGTTGATACTTAAAGAAACTGTCAGCCAGTGAAGAGTTTTAAGGATCGTGGAAATGTGAGTTCTTCTACTAGAGCGGGTCAGAATTCTCACTGCAGAGTTTTGTATTAACAGCAGGCGAGACAGATCCTTCTTGTTAAGGGCCACATATGATTGAAATCAATGCAACTCGGGAGAAATGAAAGATTGATCTGAACTTCAGATTCCAAGGAGACGACATGTTGTGCCGAGTGCGTTGACGGGTCTGTGACGGCTCCTTTATAGCGGCCGCTCTCAACTTACGGCTGATCCAGTGTCATCTCTGTAATCAGAGCAGGTGAAGGAAAGAGAAAACCAAACTGGTATTGTTGTGGATATACAGTATCAGTGCGAGTACATTAGCTGAATCACCTTCCTGCAGGTCTTTGGCTGCTGTTCTTTGACTCCACATCTCCTGTCATTTGCCGCTCGTCGCTGCTTTATTACACTGTGATTGGGCCTCGCTCCAGAAGCAGCCGACGCCGGCGCCGACGCTCACTTTTTATTTTTGATGGCACAAATTAAATCACACGCCGGCTCGATACTGGAATGGCTTTGTTGGAAATAACCCGACATTGCTCTATATTGGCCCCGGAATCACAGCGGGGTTGTTGTTCGGTGTGATTCAATTCGGCGCTGATGTGGTAACACAACACCGGCTCGTAATGAACCCAGAGGCGACAGAAACCATTCTCATCATTTCTATTCCAGAGTTGAACGCTTCAAATATTGCAGCTGCTGGTGGATGTTGTCTCTTATTTCAACGGTTAAAATGATATTGAATCATATCCTACATCCATATCGCGAGGTTTGTTTGCTCAGGGAAGCTGACGGTGAAGGTTAGAGGGTCTTTGAGGTGACCCCGCTTTTTGTGTTTGAACTTCACTTAAGAAGCTGATTTCTATTGTCAGAGAGGATCAGAGCCGTCAGCAGGACTCGTCCTGTACCCTTCAGCGTTTTCCTCTGTGGTATGAAAGAGTTTCTTCGAAGGTGAAGAACGTTTAAGCTGATAAAAGTGCTGCGGGATGTGTTTCTCTTTTCAAGGTGTGTGTCTCTGCAATAGTTGTCATTTAGTTTATTTTACCAATAATTTATACCTTTTTTTTAGTTTTGGTAATAAACTCATATTATAGGAGCAAAGAAAATGGTTCACAAAAAGTGAAAAATGCTTTAGAAGATCAGCCTGGAATTAATGTGGTCCAGAATAACAGAATAGAATATTTTACCGTTTTCTTTTTTTGTTACACTTTCATTATTCCCTGAATAATTATTTACTGGCGGACAAATAAATTCTGGCGACAGCTTTACGGCCTTGTAAGAGACTCAAATATCAAATACGAAACATGAGACATTTTAAAAGTTGCCAAAAGATAAAGACAAGGTGACACGAAAGCTCGAAAAACAAATGTGTTTGTGGTATCCCTTGTGATGTCTCTGGGTCAAGGTGAATGACCGCCACCCATGCATTTGTATTTCAGGAAGTGAGGTCGTTCACCTTGACCCAGAGACAACACAAGGGATACCACAAACACATTTGTTTTCTGGCCTTCGGGGCAACACAAGGGTTAACGAAATAACCTCGGTTATCATGAGGATAGCATTAGAAATGTGTCCAGTTTCATTTCTTTGGTCATTTTGTGTGCGACCAGACTTGATGAACGTCACAAAGGTTTATCCAACTTGACACTGTATCGACTTCAAGGGCCATTTTTTAACAGCTTATCAGTCGCGTCATCGTCTGCTGCCTTCACCTCTCTGAGTCTGGGGGACAATAAAAGACGAGATGAATGCGAGCGTCGAAGGACTTTCTTAACCTCAGTGATGATCTCATTACATCACAAACTCAGACCAGACATAAAAAAAAAAGGCAGGATCAGTTTTTTTTCAAAAGCATCTGTTCAGAACTAAAATTTGTTGCCAAGATTCCAAAACTAAATCAACAACAAAAACATAGAGACAGTGCATACCTCTGCCAAGGGCCTTACTTAGAATCAAATCAACTGTGAGCAGCAGCCTGGAAGTGAATAACAAAACTTGAAAAAGATTGCATTTGAATGAATAAAGCTTTTCTATTCTATTCTATTATAGTATAGTGTATTCTAGTGTTATAAACATTCCTTAAATAACAATTAAAACATTATTTTATTTATTTCTATGAACAAACAAGGTGGATTCTTGTGGCACTCGATGATGTGGCGCCGTGGAGTCAAGAAGTCAAGAAGCTTGGTGATCAAAAGGGAAGGCTTTACCATTAATTGAGGAACATCGATTCATCCCATAGAAGCAGAGTCTTTGGGACAGAAAAGCAGGCCCAGGAGTGGCTAAGGAAGATCAGGAGCTCATGCCGACCAGTAAAGTTAAAAGCCTGGCTATTCCTATATGGACTGCTACCCGGACTCCTGTGGCTACTGACATTTTTAAGGTGTCGACAACAGCCGAAGGACTCAAGAGAGAAGCGAACAAACACCTCTGCTGATGGTTGGGCTTTCACATCAGTAGGGCTGTACATCAGGTCCGGTCAATTGCAACTTCCCCTATCATAGGTGGTCAAGGAGTTCAAGGTGACAAACTGCAGGGCCATAATGATGTACAGACACTCCCCCGAATAGAAAATCTGGGGAGCAGGTTTACCAAAGCCTGGACGAAAATGAGCTGCAGACACATCATTTGGCAAAAAGTTGCCGAAGTTGAAGGACATCATCGGCAAACATTGGGGCAAAGCTATTCCTAGGCCGAGGAGAGATCTGGTGCAAACAAAGTCCAGAAGCTGGAGGAAGAAGAGAGAAATGGCCTGAGCCATGGGGCTTGGATTCTAAGGAGCCTGGACCAAGAGGGACCTGCCAGAGTGGAAGATCACTTGGCCCGAACTCTGTAGCCTTATAGCATCTCATTCCTACCCTCCTAAAACCAACAAACCAGTACGGTGTTGACCGAAGGAGGACCTACTGTACAGGCTATTCTGAGAAAGATGAACAATGGTGTACATCCTGGTGCAAGACTTCCCTTACCAAGGGGAGGTACCGCTCTCACCACAACTAGGTACTTTAAGCACTGGCGGACATCTTGGAGTGGAAGAGATAGAAGAAGTGTCAAGTCCATGTAAGCCTGATACCATCCATTCAGGTCATCTGGGCGGGTGAAAGACCATCACTCTCAAGAAGACCAAGAAGGGCCTCCTGCAGTTAGCACCATGATGGGAGATGGATGAGATTGGAACTGGGAAAGAAACGTTGTATTACCCAGGACGTCTAAACCTCCTTAAGACCTGACAAACTGTGCTGAGAATCATCCTGAACTGATAGTCCATTGGGAAGACTGATGTGTTGAGGCCTCGGAGAGGAAAGCCACGTACCAGGTTCTGATCCAAAACTGCAGGGACTAAGGGTGGCAGGCTTGGCCTTGTGGAAGACGCTCATACCGTGGAGAAGATGGACAGTAACTGGCCATCACTTATTCAATTCATTACTTTGGTTCAACTATTGTATAGTCGCCATTAACCCAAAAAGACGAAGAAGCAAAAAAGAGAAAACATAATATATGCCTTGAGTAGGAGCAGTAGTAAAACTTTCTCTGTAAATATATTTTAGAAAAGAGAATGATTTTTTAAATGTCGACCTATTGGGTTTTACAGCCTGCTTTAATCAGACCCTCCGGTATCACATCTGCTGACGTTCTACTTCTTTAACATTTGAGCGAGCGTGGAAGTGGCCTGTTGTCAGTCGACCGTCCCTCGTCTGCCCCGGCAGACCTGATGAAACGACTCCGTGATGTGGAAGGAAAGTGATGTTTTCTGACGTTAAAAGTGCTGACATCACCAAATCATCGCTCTCCACAAACACACACACACTCTCACACACACACACACGGGCTGAACTGAGCACGACCTAGACTTCCCGATTCTCATCTGTTACTCTCGGCTGCGACTGCAGGTGTAACTGATTTATTCTGTCCAAGCTCTGCTGCTTCTCAGGTTACTGCAGAGCAGCTCTGTAAATGCAAATATTACCAGACTGAACTTAATCTTTCCTCCAGAACTTGATCAAGTCTGAGGTCTTTTCATTGCCTTCACGCCTCACAGATCTTCACCATTACGTCCTGTAGCCTTTCATTCCCACACATTCCTAAATGTTAGGATCTTAATGTTTTAAGATTTAATGTGGCCGAGTGTTGAGACATCATCTCCAGCGTTCCTGGTGGGTGCCTTCTACTTTTCCTTGAATAAAAAAAATCGTACCCACCCACTCAGGGATCCACCTGTATTTCGAGGTGAATCAAGGAAGGAACCCTGACAGGATGACATGTCTGTGATGTTCCAAGGGGGGGAATGACCGGTTGTTGTAGGACCGGGTTGTGTCTCCAGGTACAGCGACCTTCAGACGAACTGGTGTTTCAGTCAGTGAGGATGACAAATGGTCAACACACCAGAGATATATACAAGTTTGTGCAAACAAAGTCCAGAAGCTGGAGGAAGAAGAGAGAAATGGCCTGAGCCATGGGGCTTGGATTCTAAGGAGCCTGGACCAAGAGGGACCTGCCAGAGTGGAAGATCACTTGGCCCGAACTCTGTAGCCTTATAGCATCTCATTCCTACCCTCCTAAAACCAACAAACCAGTACGGTGTTGACCGAAGGAGGACCTACTGTACAGGCTATTCTGAGAAAGATGAACAATGGTGTACATCCTGGTGCAAGACTTCCCTTACCAAGGGGAGGTACCGCTCTCACCACAACTAGGTACTTTAAGCACTGGCGGACATCTTGGAGTGGAAGAGATAGAAGAAGTGTCAAGTCCATGTAAGCCTGATACCATCCATTCAGGTCATCTGGGCGGGTGAAAGACCATCACTCTCAAGAAGACCAAGAAGGGCCTCCTGCAGTTAGCACCATGATGGGAGATGGATGAGATTGGAACTGGGAAAGAAACGTTGTATTACCCAGGACGTCTAAACCTCCTTAAGACCTGACAAACTGTGCTGAGAATCATCCTGAACTGATAGTCCATTGGGAAGACTGATGTGTTGAGGCCTCGGAGAGGAAAGCCACGTACCAGGTTCTGATCCAAAACTGCAGGGACTAAGGGTGGCAGGCTTGGCCTTGTGGAAGACGCTCATACCGTGGAGAAGATGGACAGTAACTGGCCATCACTTATTCAATTCATTACTTTGGTTCAACTATTGTATAGTCGCCATTAACCCAAAAAGACGAAGAAGCAAAAAAGAGAAAACATAATATATGCCTTGAGTAGGAGCAGTAGTAAAACTTTCTCTGTAAATATATTTTAGAAAAGAGAATGATTTTTTAAATGTCGACCTATTGGGTTTTACAGCCTGCTTTAATCAGACCCTCCGGTATCACATCTGCTGACGTTCTACTTCTTTAACATTTGAGCGAGCGTGGAAGTGGCCTGTTGTCAGTCGACCGTCCCTCGTCTGCCCCGGCAGACCTGATGAAACGACTCCGTGATGTGGAAGGAAAGTGATGTTTTCTGACGTTAAAAGTGCTGACATCACCAAATCATCGCTCTCCACAAACACACACACACTCTCACACACACACACACGGGCTGAACTGAGCACGACCTAGACTTCCCGATTCTCATCTGTTACTCTCGGCTGCGACTGCAGGTGTAACTGATTTATTCTGTCCAAGCTCTGCTGCTTCTCAGGTTACTGCAGAGCAGCTCTGTAAATGCAAATATTACCAGACTGAACTTAATCTTTCCTCCAGAACTTGATCAAGTCTGAGGTCTTTTCATTGCCTTCACGCCTCACAGATCTTCACCATTACGTCCTGTAGCCTTTCATTCCCACACATTCCTAAATGTTAGGATCTTAATGTTTTAAGATTTAATGTGGCCGAGTGTTGAGACATCATCTCCAGCGTTCCTGGTGGGTGCCTTCTACTTTTCCTTGAATAAAAAAAATCGTACCCACCCACTCAGGGATCCACCTGTATTTCGAGGTGAATCAAGGAAGGAACCCTGACAGGATGACATGTCTGTGATGTTCCAAGGGGGGGAATGACCGGTTGTTGTAGGACCGGGTTGTGTCTCCAGGTACAGCGACCTTCAGACGAACTGGTGTTTCAGTCAGTGAGGATGACAAATGGTCAACACACCAGAGATATATACAAGTTTGTGTCTTCTCGTGTTGACTATTGCAACATAGTCTGTTTTCATGTCTTAACAAGAAGGATCTGTCTCGCCTACAGTTAATACAAAACTCTGCAGCGAGAATTCTGACCCGCTCTAGTAGAAGAACTCACATTTCCCCGATCATTAAAACTCTTCACTGGCTACCAGTTTCTTTCAGGAAAGGACTTTAAAATTCTGGTTCTTACTTTCAGATCTATTCATGGTCAGGCTCCTCATTACATCAGTGATCTGATCCAGACTTACACCCCAGCTCGGGCTCTGAGGTCTGTGGATCAGAATCTTCTGATGGTTCCTGAACACGCTTCTGGACCAGAGGAGAGAAATCCTTCCAGACTGTTGCTCCTAAGCTTTGGAACGATCTTCCTCTCCCTCTGTGTTTGATGATCTACTGACTCCTTCAAGAAACATTTTCAGACATTTTTATTTGTGAAGGTTTTCCCTGATTTTCTGAATATCCTGTGTTGTTCTCTGTGTTATCTTGACCTTTTTGGAATATATTTTATTGGGTATTGTTTTAATTGTTTAAGTGCTTTGTGACCATGTTCTGGAAAAGCTCTCTACAAATATAAATTACTTACTTACTGACTAACTTACTAATAGAGGTCAACTTTAGCGTGCAGGATATGGGACGACCTGACACTGCGGACTGGAACCAGGGAGTTTAAGTTGCGGCTTCAGGGGCGTTGACAGCAGAGGAAATATCAGCTTGAGTTTTGTCCAGCAGTTGCTGTGATAAATGCGGCACATTAGGTTGAATGTCTAGATGACGAGTGCAAAGTCTTCCGCGCAAGCTAACATCGAATCCACCTCCCAAAGGCATTGACCATAGGTTTCATTAAGGATATTGAGTGATCAATCCAGAGTCTTTAAATACCTTCTCCGAAAAAAGGTATTAGGAATCATACGTACACGCTACAAAGGACACGCGTGCTATAGAAGTCGGACAGGTGTGCCGATTAGTTCAGTAACCTGCCCTTTTTGGATTAGATACAAGAGGATCCTCTGGTTTTTAAAGTAATTTCCCAAGATGTTCAAATGTAATTCAAGAGTCAATAAAAGATTAAAGTGATTCCTCTGTAGTCTGAAATGTTTAATAGGCGTGTCACTCAAACTGTCAGATTGAGGAAGAACGTAGACGCCGAGCACAAAGATAAAGAGTTTTAAATCAACATGGGTCTCCAACACTTAGATCGTAGATGGACCCAGCTCTAGAGTCGTCACCCTTTATCTCCCAAAAAATCACTGTGTAATCTTGACAAGTAGTTTTCCTTGACCTTTCTGCGTCCTCGGCTGACATTCTGCATCCCTCGGAAGCCTCCCAGGCAGCACCGAGACACCCCAGTGCTCCAGGCTGCCAGAGAGAGTGACACATACAACCGGGGGATAGGCTGCGACAGATTGTAGATGCCGACTACTGAACTTTTTTTGGGGGGGGATAGAGCGAAGGCTCACGTTATGCAACCCATGACCCTGAGTGGAAACTGGACCCATCAGCAGATTTGAAGCCTCGTCTTAGTTAAACACTGATTTTTATACTTGGAATATTAATGCCAGTGTGACCTTGAGAGAATGTGCTGACAAAGACAATAGCCCGCGGGCCGATGATAGATCGTCGGCCACTTCAAAGACTGAATTGCCGCGGCGACGAACCCGACCGAGGCTCGATTCCTTCACTGTTGTGCCGTCGCGACACCATCCATCTTCCCCTCGGAGTTCCCGTCCACCACTCATTTTTTCCATGAGCTGTTACGAGCGGCCGCGGAGTAATTAACAGGTGCCGGTGGCGAGAGTCATTCCTCAAACTGATACGTAGTGAGCGGTCGAAGGGTGAACGTGCTCATGACAGCCAGCAGGTGGTTTGGCAAAAAAGTCCGCTCAACACACGGCGTTACTCTCGACTCGGCGCACTTTCAAAAAAGGTCAGCCGTCTTCAGTGCCGGACTCTCGCAACACTGGCTTCTCATTTGCATTGAAACAAAACACCAGTGAGCGTTACACGGATTTGCTTAAGACGAGTGTGTGTGTGTGTGTGTGTGTGTGTGCGCCGAGTGGAACGACTGGCCGGGTCGGAAACCGCAGGATATTTAATTGCCGGGCTTTATCACCATTACTGTTGTTCCCGACTGTCTGTCTGGATAATTATGACTCCGGATATCTGAGGAGTCGGCCGGTCGTGAGCTTAGTGCTAACTCAAGAGAGGAAATATCAGTGCAGTGCCAAAAGAAATAAGATGGTTGTTAAAATTAATCAATTAGATTATAAAAAATATTCATGATTAAATCTTTATATATACACACTATAAAATAAATGAAAATACTTATCCATGGTTTATGGGTTTCTTTCAATGGTGAACTTTTTTACCACCAACTATTGATTTTCCAACCTGAAGACCTTCCTTCAATCAGCTCTTCTATCTACAACATGGTCAGATCATGACTTTGCTTGTATTTGTGGACAGTTTTCTCAAAATGAATCAATATTTTTAATAAATGTAACATTAAAGAATATCAAACATCCCTGAGATTTTTCAAAAATCCTTTAGCAAGAATCAAATTTTTGGGGGGGAAATATTAAAATAAAAGGAAACGTGTATATGCAAGTCCTGGAATTTCCTGAGCAGGTGGTAGAGATTTGTCAGTGGGTAATTGAAAGATTGGCTTCAGGTGCGTCTTCCTGTCACTCTAAACGAAATTAAGATGTTTTACATAATAAAAACAGTAAATAAACAATAGTTTACTTTTCATCAATACAGTTTTATTACATTTGTTTTAACCTTCTTTATTTTTTTGCCAAAAAAGAGTGTTTTGATTTTCAATGTCTATTAATATTGAAAAACCTAAAATTTGACAATATATTTTTTTAAATTCAGATGTTTCTTTTGTTTTTTTATATCCCATTTTTAGGATTTAAAGCGTTTTTTCGTCCTCTGTAATCCGTTTTTGCTTCTGCGGGGAATTCTATTCCGATATCTGCCACAGCCTCCTGTGGTGACTTTTGTGATGTTTTTTATTTTTATTTTAACTCATTGACACACACTAAAGAGCAAACACATTTAAAAAAAAAGGAAGCCCGTTGTTAAGCCTCCAGGGATAGGATCACGTTTCCAGTGTTTATTTCTAGCCATCTTAACCTAACCTTGTGATTTCTGGTAACGTCTTGGATCTTGCCTCAAACCTACCTTAACCTGATACTTCAAGGGTCATAATGTTTGTTTGAAAAGTAGTTCAGACCTTGTGCACGTCTTTATAACGCAAACCTGTCTAATTGTCAATATAGTCAATAAAAACAACTTATTGTGGAAGCCACAAAGTTGTATATCCGGGGAACATTTGGCTGCAGTCATCCCAAGATGACCTTCACAAGGTCATTTCCTGGAGGAACATCCTTGACAAAACAGAATACCTGAGCCGTCAATGACGCTGGATTCAATGTTCCAGATCTGAGCCGCTGCAAACCTTCTTAATTCTTTCAAACATAAATAAAATCACCACTAATGTGACCAACAGGTTTGAGCCGTGTTCATCTTCTCAGGGTTCTCCTCGTGACCTTCCGTCCGCAGGACCGATCCGTCTTTATAAGTTGTCGGATGGACAGAGTCAATTGGATTTGGGCTGCCGGGAGGAAGAGTGGAAACCTTTACTGTCACTTACTGTTGTTCTGGGAGTGGAATTATCTTGAAGAAGTGAGGAGAGAAATAAACCAGACGCTGCAATGGACTTCTCAAAGTTAACGGTTCACCGACGGAAAATCCTTGTCGTACCGTCAGAGTCAGAGCAACAACACAGATGCTCTGGATCCAGACAGAGCTGGTATTGAGATGCAGGATTAACCAATGAAGTTCGTTGTTTATCATCAGAATTCTCTTTGAATATTAACAAAAGGTCAGAATCCGCTCCAGGATTACACGACTTCCAGGCTTTCCCGATCAGTCGGATTAGCTTCAGCTGTGATCAATCACTCGCCGCTTCTTAAGTTAGAGTCCAGAGCAGAGAACGCTCTTCTAGAACCTTTGATCCATGAGTTGCTGCTGCTCCTCCTCAATCTTTAGTTCTCCGTCCATCATCCTCTCTTCGCTTTCTCAAACTGATGTGTTGTTGCATCTTTTATACACTTCAGCTTCGTGAACGCGCGTCCTCGACCTCAACACCCTGACATGTTCAAACTCATGAATCCCACGTTTCCTTCAATTAAGATGTTTTTTAATTTTATTTTAGGTTCAGAGTTTGTCTATATGATCAATACCTACATGGAGCAACTATAAATACATGATTTCAAGGGGGAAATCGTCTTCTAAACTAGATATAAATGAGGGTATTATTAAAGAATAAACATGTGGGATAAAAAATCAACAACTTCAATAAAATAAATAAATATACATACATTTATAAAGGTTGGTTGATAATTGATTTAAAGGCTTTGCTCTTTAACTAATTTAAATACAATACTAAGAATAAATATATACATCAATATCACAACAGAAACACACTAATAAAGATCAGTTTTTACAGTTTGAGTTTAACCTGCTGATGGCAGAATAAGAACATGTGTCGCTTGATTTTGATCTGATTTAACAATTTTGAGTTTCATATAAAGATTTGTATCTTTTTATACAAGGTGAAAACACACTTCTCCGAGGCTTGACCTCCCTATTAAATTAAAAAGCTGTTTTAATACAGCACAATTATACTTAAGGGTTCCTAAATTATAATTCCCAGACCAAACAGAACATAAATCCTTCCCATCAGAGAAATAAAAAAAAAACATTGTGCAAAAAAATACTTAAATGAAATCACATTGAACCCGTTTTTGTCCTTGTGAAGATGAGTCGCTTCTGCACGTCCTGATAAAAGTCCGACCTTTGGTGTCTGTGTTCGAGCGAGCGTGTTTGACTGAGGTGTCTGAAAAAAGTTTTTGATGAAGACTGACGAGTGTCCGCTTCACTCGGCTTCTCCTGGAAACGCCCGTGTTGAGGGAAAGTATCCTGAAGGGGAAATGGAGCGAGATCTTGAACATGAGCGTGTGTGTGTGTGTGTGTGTGTGTGAGGCTGATGGAAGGTGATGGTCGGGCTTAACTAAGAGGAAAAAGAAGCTGAGCCATCGCCTGTCCTCGCTCTGCCTCGCCACGACTCACTCACACATTTAGGAATACGTTTAACCCGCCGGACAATCATTCATGGAGTCCATTAGATTTGGAATCACAATCGATGCTAAACAAAGCCCCGGTAATGACGGAATGGAAGATATTGAACAAAATGATAGATTCACCCATTTTGAAAGAGCACGAACGCTCTCGCACCTTTAAGCCCAATCACGATCTGTCGATTCCATTAATCATGCTTTCCTGTGATGAATGGCTGAGGGAGAAGAGCCGCGGCTAAATATACAGAGAAGAGCTGCTGATGATCGTAAACCTTTTTAGCGGCTTCACAAAAAAAAACGCAGCATTATCAGTGAGTGGGTGAAAAATCCATTATTCTTATCTGCTTCAAATTCCATTTAGAAGCTGAAGATGCCTCTTTGTGTGCTTCAGAGACTCTTTTAATGCTTTCAACACAAGTATCGATTGTTCATTTCCACGTGTAGTTAATGTTGTTGCTCTACGTGCACGTTTGTATGGAAGGTTAATTCAGTTTGAAGCCAGGTTTAGACCCTTACATGTGGTTATATTTGCCTCCTTTGTGACTCTAGTTTTTCATTTTTGACATTTAATTAAACTTTTTGAGCAGATCCGAGCTCTCAAAATTAAAAAATAGAGTTCAAACCAGTTAATTAAAGCAAGATTTCATTTTAAGGGTTTACTAGTGTTTTGAAAGTCAGTTGATTTATTAATCTAATCCACCTTCCAGACAATCCATCGTAACTCTGTAAAATAACGTCGACTCATTTATAATACAAAGCAAAAAAACATCTACAACCAAAGTATAATTGGAAAAAAAAACCTTCTCCTTTCCTCCCATGTGTTTGAATGTTTTAAATCTACGTTGAGTGTCCAGAAACGTGCCTTAACCCTTGTGTTGTAATTGGGTCACGGCGACCCGGTGGCCTGGAAACGAATGTATTTTGAGAAAAGGGAGGGTTTGGATCAAATGTAGTATCATGTTATTATTAAAGTGTCAATTATAGTGGCTTAAAAATGAAATGTATGTCAACCAAATATTTAATATAATAACCTGCATGAATAAAAACATTATCTTCTCGAGACTAAATATCCCTCAAGGGGTTTTAATCTATTAACATGTCATTATCTGGGTTTCCATCTCTCTTTGAAATGCACAAAATCTAAATAATGCAATAAAAAGCTGTTAATGGAAACATACATTTTTAAACGGCTGTCAAATGTCACTTTTATGAAAAAAAAACATTCCGATGATACTAATTTAATCAGTCCATTGACCAACCTTATCACCTATTCATATGCGTCAGTGCAGCTCTTAGTTGGTACAGAATCCTCCTTATTTATAGCACAGCTCTGTCAGTCGATGCTGGAAACACATGAAGAAATTCTTCATTGATCGATCATCTCTCAGAGCCACGTAACCAGAGCACAATCCATCGTGACAAGACAAGACGCTCTGACGTTACTTAAAGAGCAACTAAATGTTATTACTTTATAAAGTTCTGGAAATCTGGGCGAACGAGAGGTTACGAGAGCGGAGTCCATTATGATGCAATAATGGCTTCACTCCTCCTCCAGACAGCTGTAATCAGGCCAGCTTTGTTTATACAACAAGTCCCTTGTAGGTGGAAACTTCCTGGATTGATGACTTGCGGTGACAAATCTTCGACCAATCACAGCAGAGTGGGCGTGGTTACAGTAAACAAGATTTCATCCGCAGGAAAAACAGTGGGCGGGGCTTAAGATCGTTTTCTAATGTAAATATTTCAATAAGAGAGTTTTGTCTAAGACACACTTAAATCAACACATTAGTTGAACTTTAAAGGAAAGACTAGGAACCTCCCGGCCAAAATCATCATGGGATTACGTCACATGACGACCATCTACGCAGGAACATTCAACGGAAAACCTTCAAATTGTGTGTTTAGCAATGAACTTTAATAGAAACTAACGATTGTTGTTTTAGTATTAAGGTCGTCACAAAGAGCTTTCGAACATCCAGTATTGCAACATGGTAGATCCAATCGTGTCCTTGTTTCAAGGCTTCTGACCTCATGACTTCCCTTGTCAGTTCACACACACACACACTGACACACATTGTGAGAATGAGAGTGTGTGTGTGTGTGTGTGCTTGTATTCACAGTTTTCTCTTCGCCTCCCAGGTGTTGTTCTGCTGCCAGCCTGAGTCTGATGCAGCCGGAGACAGCAGCTGATGAAGTAGCAGATAGAAAACCTCTGACCTGAGTGTGTGTGTGTGTGTGTGTGTGTGTGTGTGTGTGTGTGTGTGTGTGTGTGTGTGTGTGGGTGTGGGTGGAGGACAGAGTGGATGGAGAAAGCATTCAAGCGTGATCACTGCAGAGAAGTCCAGTTTTAAAGCGACTAATTCAGCTTCTTATACACGTCGTCATCTATTAATCGTTCCTGTCGTTCATCAAATCTCTCTTCACTGTCTTTAGATCTGGACGAGCAGGTTTAAAAGTGTCTAGTGTTTCTGTAGAAGTCTTAAAACACCAGATGAGAAGAGATCCTGGACTATTCTCTAGAACGACACTACAAAAAACTGACCAGAAACTGTTTCCTTCAACTGAGAAAAATCTCTAATTTTAGAAAAACGTTGTCACGATCTGGAGCTTATAATCATATGTTTTTGTATCTTCTTGTTTAGACTATTGCAACAGTTTATTTTGGTGTATAAACAAAAATAAACTGTCTCGCCTGCAGTTGATACAAAACTCTGCAGCGAGAATTCCGCCCTGCTCTAGTAGAAGAACTCACATTTCTCTGATCCTTAAAACCCTGCATTGGCTGCCAGTTACTTACTTAATATTCAGGAGGAACACTTTGTCTTGAAGGTTCAACAGAAACACAATCCACAAGCAGGCTGTTGTCATCTGTGTCAGTGTTTGAACTGGAAAAAAAAAAATCTTCAATGACTTCATAATAATCCAGTGTCTTTAAAGGAGAGGCTTTTGTTCTGAAGGTGGCAGGAAGGACGTTCCCTTCTTTAGTCTTGATCATCACTCAATATCAAGAATTCTTGTACGCTGACAATGTCCTAATAAAGTTTTCAGATCGGTCTTCCACGGCTGACCCGACGTCTCTTTCGTTTCAGATCAATAAAAAAAGGAGATGCTTCGGCTCCGTCAGGTCCCGTCGCTCCTCTGAGCGCATTAGGAACGACCCAGTAGACGCTCAGAGGTCCAGAATTGGATGAAGCCATTTATGTGACAGACAACACAGGAATCTCGTCTGAACCTATTTGTACTTCTCAGGAGAGACTTTTTTTTTCTTTTTTTTTTGATTTCCCACAGGACACCTGACGGTTCTGACCCACTTTAGCCCTCAGTTCATCCGAGGAGAGTCTATATTTAGGACCATTAACCTGCTAATTGTCTGACGCAGAACCTCAAACCTTTACTTGAGCGTGTTTGTCTGCTCGGGTCGACCTTGAGTGAATTGATAATTAGCCTGAAAATAAAACCCCCCCTGGAGGGACGTCGGCTGCATTAGACCGAACATCCCCCCCCCAAAAAAAAAGGTGAGCGCGTACGCTGATGACACCTTGTCATATCGGATTAGAGGCAGCGTTATCAAGGTCGCGCTATTTTGACTGACCCAGATCTAAAAGCGAACGCCGGGGCCCAGCTGAAGGATCAGGATCTCCTGCTCAAATGAACTCCCTCCCGTCCTTCTCCGCCCCACCGCCCAACATCCAGACCCTCCAGTCGACGTGCAAGCCCTGCCTCCGGGCCCCGTGGAGGATGAACGATGGGCCCACGCTCGACTACGAGTTGCTGCTGTCCCCGGCCGGCTCCTCCCTCCCCGGGGTCCCCGGCGGGGGCAGCAGCGGCCCCCCGCTGGCCCTGGTCGGGGTCGACACGGAGCAGCGCACGGCCCTGGCCTTCGTAGGCCTCCTGATGCTCTTCCTGGTCTTCCTGCTGGTCCGGTGCTTCCGGATCCTGCTGGACCCCTACAGCCGAATGCCCGCGTCGTCCTGGACTGACCACAAGGAGGGGCTGGAGAGGGGTCAGTTTGATTACGCCCTGGTGTAGAGGGAAGTATGTTTTTTTTTGTTGCACCCTAAATGTGGACTTCTTACCTTCAGAATCGGGTTTCTTCTTACTGGTGTGAGTGTGAGGGACGCACCAGGGACATGGACCAGCCAGCATGAGGTGGACTGCTGCCTTAATGGGATCTTGCCATCACTTCGAAGGTTCTTGATACAGTTTCATAATTCAAGTTAAAGTTTAATTCACTCAGAGGATGATATCCCTTTAATGGAATTTAGTTCCACACACAGAAAATACAGATAAATATCTATTATAGTTGATTTTATTTTACTTCATATTTTTCAATGGTTTTCTTTAACTTTTTTGCATTTTTATTCAGGCAGGACAACCTCTTGTCCTCCTGAACTGTGATCTCATTGATCATCTGCATTTATTACGACGTCAAGTAGCAGTTGCTGCTTCCACAAAATTTGAAAATTAAACATTTTCCACCAGGATTTCGAATAAAAGAAGTTCTCGGATTTCTTTTGCAAAAGGGCCACGTTTAACAATTTTAACTGACAGTTTTTATACGGCGCTCACAGGGTCAAAGTACAACTATTAAACTTATCATGTAGAAATATTTACATTAATTTCCTTTTTAACTTTTTTTTTCATTCCTTAAAGTACAATTTCTGAAAGTTTTTAAACAAAATGTTCATTTGTTTTCATTTTCGTTTCCATTTTGTGAGTTGGTTCTTTTTTCTTATTTAATTATTAGTTTTGTGTGATTTAAATGTCCATAAAGTTAAAAGTGTTTTGTGTTTTGTTTTGGTTCTTTTTACATCTGTCTTTCTGTTTTTCTAACCCTTTACAACATGACCATTTTTTTGAACCGCCCCAGTGTTTAATGCTACACACGGGTTAGCTAGCTGTTGCTAAAAATAAAAGAAAAATGGCCGACAGAGGTTAAAGTTCAGAAACATTGGGAAATTAAGCAACAACTAATGGGTCATTTACTCGTAAATATTTCATTTATTTTGTGAATTGCTTGTGTAACATTGACCCCTTTATTCACCAGTGTGTGTTTAAAAGTATTTTTTTTAATTTATGAAAGATAAAGATACTTTAAAGTACTTTAATCCTTATTGATGGTTAACAGTCGTGACTACAGTAACTACCAAGAATCATTCATTATTTAGTCGACAGTGAAGTTAGTTTAACCTCATGTTAAAAGCAGGATTAAATCATCCGTCAGTGTCTTTTGTCAACAAACATATATATGTGTGTAAAGGAAAGATGGAGAAAAGTAAAGTAAAGTTTTCTGGTGGACGCCGCCTGGAAGCAAGAAGCCATATAAACGCGACGTAACCTCCCCGACGTAGAGTTGGTAGTTTACTTTCCTCACTAGCAGCAACCTTTAGACGACAGAATGCTTTATTTTTCTATTATTGACTCACGTTTGAGAGTCTCTCTTTTGCTATCTCGATGTTTCCCAGCCAGGATTTTAGAGAGCGGAGCAAGTAGCCTTTGCCCTGTTTCTGTTTTTGTATCTGCTCAGTTCTGGACGGTTTGTTCTCAACACTGTGAGAGTAGTTTCTGTCGGATGAAGGATTAAAACTGAACTGAACCGTAACGACTCGTCTGTGTCTTTACTGGTGTGTTTGCTCTCCAGGACTTTGAGAAGAGGGTTCTGACCACACCTCGCCGCTGAGTGGAGGTCGTTTGTCAGGAGGAAACCTCAGAAGCCATTTTTCCTGGTTCTTCACTCAATCGTTGAGGTCGACAACTGACGACTATTTCATCAGAAAATAGAGATTATTACAGCAGAAACCTTCCAAAAACCAGTCCAGTACGTAGATTTAAGTTTGAAACTCAATCGGACAATTGGCCAGAATATTGAACACAGTTAACGGAAGAGCTTGATGCATTTTCGTTTGTTCTTAAACCGGAAAAAGACTCAATTATTTTTTTTCAGTGGATGAGTAATTTTCTGGATATCACAATTCATTTTTATTTATTTAATGGTAATAATAATATACTAACCTATGTGTTATCTCAGGGTTAAGGTGACCCGTTAACAAATGTGTTTGTGGTACCCCTTGTGTTGTCTCTGGGTCAAGGTGAACGACCTCGCTGACTACAATAAATACATATGCAGTGGTGGAGGTTGTTCCCATGACCAGGAGACAACACAAGGACTACCACAAACACATTTGATTTTGGGCCTCCGGGTCACTTTGACCCTAAGATACCACAAGGGTTAAAATATTTAAAAAAATATATTATCCAATCATGAATAATGATTTTTAGTCTAAACATCATCTATTTGAAACATCAAATAGCGAAACAAGAAGAGAATGACTGGAAGATGAATCTTACAAAATTAATTTTAATAATAATAATAATAATAATATCTTCTTTTTTTTTATATATAAGTTATACGAAGTAAATATGTAAATGTCAGACCAGGAAATGTATTAATACTAAAATAAGTTGTACAAAATGGAAAAACTATGTGAAATATTAAACGTATTAAACTATATATATTTAAGAAAACTGACTTATTAAATAATAAAAAACTGTCAAAGGATCTTTTGACCTTGACCTTGGACCTGGATCAATGCCATATGTGGCCACGCATTGCAATTTTTGGAGGCAAATCTTATCGTTATTAATTGCTGTTTTCTCTCGTCAAAGTACATTCACATACTTAAATAGACTTAGATCTGTTTTTTTATGTGCTTTAACTTTCACTTTAAAATGAATTCTGAGCCGGCTTTACCTTATTGAACGCTATATAAAAATGACCTGTAGGGGCTGGAACTGGACACAAGGATCTCTCAGGGAATCGAAGCATTCACGTGATCAAGAGCACAAGTCTTAAAAATATAACTCACAATACTTTATTGCCATTAATGTCAGTGGACAACAAGTTTACAAAGTGACGAGAATCACCGAATCTCACAAATTCATTGTCTTTGGTTTCAGTTTCTTGGCACTTGATTGGAGGACGTCGGAAGGGAAAGGTTTTGACTCGACTACACTTTCTTTCACTCTTAGATGGCGGCAAAAAAAAAAAAAAAGAACCGTTTTCATGAATACTTGTTTTGGCATTAACAGACAAACAAAAACAATCTACATTTCACTTAAAAATATACAATTTAATTTTCAAGAAGCAAGTTGTGATAATATTGTTTTTTCAGCACTGAGACAAAAACAAACACGAACAATAACAAAAAAACCTAGCAGAAGGAAAGAAAAAGAAAAAAAATCACTCCAGATTCAAGACTGCACGTCAGGAGATGGAAGATCTAGCACCTTTTTCTCTTTGAGAGAAAAGAAAATGAAATGACCTGATGTTCTTCTCTGAGGTTTTTTCCACCATGTTGACGCGTAACGTGACGTGTTTGTACCTTGAAGACGTTTTTCCTGCGCGAGTCTCTCTCCTCTCAGAGGCTACATCCACACCGCGACCATTCCTTTCCAACAGATTGAAGCAGATACGGATCTGTGATGTTTCCAATCGTCTGAGTCATCCTCACCAAACGCTCATTTTAATAAAAACACACTCCCTGATGCACAAACACACACTTTGCTTTTCATCCACTTCTCTCTTTTTTTTTTAAGGCCCCTCACATGATTGTTTCTCTTCATAACTTCCTTATCTTAACTTCCACACTGGCAAGTTCAAAGGTCATGATATCAATTCTTTTTTTTAAGCTTAAAGGTCCAAATTAAAGTGAGAAACACATGTTTTGTTTAACTCCTGGTCAAGAAAACGTGCGAGTCCATTAGTTTACCTATGTTTTTGTTATAAACCATGAGATAAAATCTGTTTAAAATAAAGTAATTGAAGTGTGGATGTAGCCAGTGACAGTCAGGAGGGTTGTGTTGAGCACCGAGTGAATCAACAGACCTTTATCTCTTCTTTTTTTGGGGGGGAAATTTAAAAAAAAAAATTAAAAAGGGGGGAGAACCTGATACGCCTTCAAGGTGCTGAACTGACTGTGGAACCCTGCTGAGGGAGTCTGGCGCCCTCCTCTGTTTAAAATCAGCATCGCAGCTGGTGAGAAGTGCTGAGACTTGACGATCAGTCCCTCACTGGGAGATTTGTTCAGCAATTTAAAATAAAAAAAAAATGGACTAAAAGGAAAAGTTGAAAACCTGAAACGCTGTCAAGGTCGCAGTCCTTCGTGTTAATATTTCTCAAACTGCACAAATACATTAAAAGGTGATAACCAGCTTCTTCCCCAGTGTCGGGAGGATCACAACAGAGAGGCGAGCGAGACTATTGGACCAGCTTGAAGGCACAACCCTCCTTTTTTTTTCTTTTTTTTTTTTTAAGCATCATTTATATAAAACAAATGACTTTTTTTTTTTTTAAACTCTTCCCATGAAACCTGCTGCAAACCTTCTCCCTCATCTATAGCACCGGGTGGTCCCGAGCGTCCCCCCTCTCTGCCCTCGCAGTGGACGGACGAGTGCTGGTCGAGGGCGGAAGCGTTGTCGTAAAAAAAAAAAGAAGAAACATCGCGATACAAGTGGTCGTCGGGCTGATTGTCTCAGTCTTGCGTAGCCCGTGTCAGTCCTGCGGGGGGCACTGGAGGGTAAAAAAAAAAAAGAAATCTTCAAGGGGTCAGGGGTCAGTCCAGGGTAGAGGTGGAGGGGGTGGGGGGGGGCGGCACTCGGGGTCTCAGTGCAGGTGGATGTGGAGCTTGATGCGCAGAGCGTCTCCAATCTCCCCTTGTAGGTAGTCAGTGTCGTGCTGCTCCTCCAGCTGGTGCCTCTTCCTGGGCCCGAACAGGGGGAGGCTGGCGATGTCCAGCCGGTAGGACCCCGGGGCCGGCGGGCGCTTGCCCAGCCGCAGGACGCTCTTGCCGTCGCGGCGCTCCAGCAGGCGGAAGTGCTCCATGGCGTTGCCGTGGGTGATGACGTAGCGGACGTGGTGCTCCAGGGGCTGCAGGGCGGGCAGCAGCTCCAGCAGGGGCTCCTTGTTGAGCAGCGACGCCAGGGACACGTTCATGGGGATGGAGTCCTGGGTGTCCAGGCTGGCCAGACTCACGTGCTGCGGGGGGGGAGTATCGTGATTTGAGTCATTTTGTGGATGGCACAATTTATTTGTATTTATTTAACTCTTTTAATAATATGATGCTAATCTATGCGTTATCTCAGGGTCAAGGTGACCCCGAAGGCTCCAAAACAAATGTGTTTGTGGTATCCCTTGTGTTGTCTCTGGGTCAAGGTGACCCGAATGCTCGACAACAAATGTGTTTGAGGTATCCTTTGTGTTATCTCTATGTCAAGGGGACCGGAATGCTTGAAAACAAATGTGTTATGTTAATGTATTATATGAGGTATCCCTTGTAAGTAAGTAAGTATTTTTTTTTATTTGTATAGCGTATAGGGTCACAAAGCGCTTAAACAATCAAAACAAGTATATATTGAAGGCATATAAGTAAAATATATAAAGTATATATTTTAAAGGTCAAGATAAAACTGATAACACAACAGGAGTTCCAGAAAATCAATGAAAAGCCTGAACAAATAAAAACGTCTTAAGATGTTTCTTGAAGGAGTCAGTATCTTTGGGTCAAGGTGACCCGAATGCTCAAAACAAATGTGTTTGAGGTATCCCTTGTGTTATCTCTTGGTCAAGGTGTTCCGAAGGCCCGAAAACAAATGTTTTTTTTTGGTATCCCTTGGGTTGTCTCAGGGTCAAGGTGACCCGAAGGCCCCGGAAACAAATGTGTTTGTGGTATCCCTTGTGTTGTCTCTGGGTCAAGGTGACCCAAAGCTCGATGGAAGCCAAGGAGGTGAAGGGTCAAGGTGAAAGACCTCCCTGGCTTCTATAAATACATATGCAGTGGTGGAGGTCGTTCACCTTGACGCTGAGAGAACACAAGGGATACCACAAACACATTTGTTTTCGGGCCTCCGGGTCAACTTGACCCTGAAATAACAAAATTGTAATCCAATCATGAATAATGATTATAAGTTGAAACATCATCGATTTGAAACGTAAAATAGGGAAACAAAAACAGAAAGATGGGAAGATGAATCTTACTGAAGGAATTTTTAAAATAATAATAAGTAATAATAGGAGAGGGTCGGAGGTCAGGCCTCGCGACCGCGACCGGAGAGAGACTCGTCTACGCACCTCTTCGAGGGTGTTTCCATCGGCGCCGCGTCTGTGGCGCCCCTTCTTTCCGGCGTTCCCGTTGATCTTGCACTCGTAGCAGGCCTCGGGGGACAAGCTGTCCTCGTCGTCGCCCTCCGAGCCGAACTGGCCCGGGAAGCCTGAGCCCGAGATGCAGTGGCTGGACATGAAGAAGCGTTAGTTTTCAAATCTAAACTATATTTAGAAAAAAATGTTTATTTTTTTCTGTAAAAATTCAAATTCAATGGTGGAAAAAATATAAAATATAAATATATATATAAATATTTAATTATATAAAAAATAGAATTAAATATGCTAACATTATTGTTTATTATATTTTATACACAGTATGTGTTATTTTAATTGTTATATAAAATCTACTTTTTTACAAATATATATATATATATATATATTTTTTTTTTCTTTTTTTAACTTAAATTATTTTAAGGAGAATCATTTGTTGATGGTTCAGAGGTCGTGTTGCTCTCACCCCTGCGAAATTTACTTGCAATTTTTCATACACTTTCAAAGTTCCTTGAAAAGTTTTAACCTCTGTGTTGTCTCTGGGTCAAGGTGACACAAATGTCCGAAAACAAATGTGTTTGTATTACCCCTTGTGTTATATATATGAGTCAAGGTAAATACGTAAGCAGTGGTGGAGGTTGTTTCTTGACCAAGAGACAAAACAAGGGATACCACAAACACATTTGTTTTCGTTCCTTCGGGGCACCTTGACCCAGAGTTAAGGATTTAAACGGAATTTACAATATTTATGAAAAATTATAGATAAATTCACAAAAATAGAATCTTGGTTCAAAAACTGATATTCAGAGGTGGAAAATTACATTTCCTCTGGGGTATAAAATAGAATTAAATATGAAAAATTATTGTTTATTATATTTTATACACAGTATGTCTTATTTGAATTGTTATATAAAATCTACTTTTTTACAAATATATATATTTTTTAACTTAAATTATTTTAAGGAGGATCATTTGTCGACACTTGATGGTTCAGAGGTCATGTCGCTCTCACCCCTGCCCGGCCCTGAAGAACCCTCCTGGGCAGCCGCACAAGTAGCCCCCGTCGGTGTTGGAGCAGCCGTAGATGCAGGGGTTTCCTCCGCCCGAGCACTCGTTCACGTCCTGGCAGCCGCCGGCGTTCTGTTCGAAGTCGAAGCCCGAGGGACAGACGCACTTGTAGCTGCCCAGCGTGTTGTAGCAGGAGGCGGAGCCACACATGGAGCCCGACTGACACTCGTTCTCGTCTGCAGGGGAACGAGAGTCGAGACATGTTTCACGGCTTCAGTCACACAGATGGAGGATTAAACTTATACTCACACACTGAAGTAAGAGGGATCAAAGAACAAAAAAATGTATTGTAACAAAAAGCCTAAATATCTAATAAAACCAAGATAAAATTACTTCTTTTTTTTTCTTTATTCTGATATTTTTAAATGTTCCCTTTATGAGGGACAATAAATACTGACAAAAGTGCATTCATAGTTTAAAGTTCAAATTATAATGAGTAATAAAAAATAATCATAAACAAAATTGTTAGTTTCTGGATGACCTGTCTGGCGTTTGACCTTGTGGGCCACATTAACACAGTTCAACGGCTCTATGTGGCCCCTGCGCCGCACTTGACCCAAGTCGGTGTCAGTTTAATATAAGTTTTTGAAACAAGATTTTATTTTTTATTTGAAATTGATTTGCAATTTTTCGTACACTTTCAAAGTTCCTTGAAAAGTTTTAACCTTTGTGTTGTCTCTGGGTCAAGGTGACCCGAAGGCCCAAAAACAAATGTGTTTATGGTATCCCTTGTTTTTTCTCTGGGTCAAGGTGACCCGAAGGCCCAAAAACAAATGTGTTTATGGTATCTCTTGTTTTTTCTCTGGGTCAAGGTGACCCGAAGGCCCAAAAACAAATGGGTTTATGGTATCCCTTGTGTTTTCTCTGGGTCAAGGTGACCCGAAGGCCCAAAAACAAATGTGTTTATGGTATCCCTTGTGTTTTCTCTTGGTCAAGGTGACACAAATGTCCAAAAAAAAATGAGTTTGTGGTATCCCTTGTGTTGTCTCTGGGTCAAGGGGACCGGAAAGCCCCAAAACAAATGTGTTTGTATTACACCTTGTGTTACCTATGAGTCAAGGTAAACGACCTCCCCAGTAAAAAATTCCGTGAATACGTATGCAGTGGTGGAGGTTGTTTCTTGACCCAGAGACAACACAAGGGATAACACAAACACATTGGTTTTCGGTGCTTTGGGGGCACCTTGACCCTGAGATAACAAGGATTAAAACGGAATTTACAATTTGTATGAAAGGTTATAGATAATTTCACAAAAATATAATCTTGTTTTAGAAACTGATATTTTTTTCTTAAAATGTATTTTGTTTTTGGCCCTCCGGGTCACCTTGACCCTGAGATAACTGGGAAGGTTGTTTGATAAAATAGATGTATTTAGTTGAAGCCAGCTGACAGGTGGATGAATGAATGAATGAATGGATGGACCAGCGCGACGACTCACCCACACACTGGTTCCACTGGTAGTGCTGCACGTAGCCCTGAGGGCAGCCGCAGCGGAACCCGCCCATCATGTTCTGACAGCCGTGCTGACAGCGGTGGTTACTGCCGCACTCGTCCACGTCTGAAACACACGTCCCAGATTTTCAATATCCTTTTGTCGACCCTTAACCTCTCCCGGGGATCACTTCCGGGGTCGCTCACCCTCGCACTCGTGGCCGCTGGTGTCCAGAGAGAAGCCTTTGGAACACTCGCAGTTGAAGCTCCCGGGCGTGTTGACGCAGGAGGCCTGAGTGCCGCACGCCGTGCTCTGGCCCATGCACTCGTTGTTGTCTTCAAGATAGAAGTTCAAAGGTTAGCGAGACTTTCTACGATACGTGTGGAGGTTTGAAGCGCCACTGACCGATGCAGGCCGTCTGGTGCTGCGTGAAGCCTGGAGGACACTTGCAGTTGAAGCCTCCGATGGTGTTGACGCACAGGAACTGACAGTTGTGTTGTTTGGTGGCGCACTCGTCCAGATCTGCACAAAAGGAACAGTTAAACAGTTAAAAATAGTTAAAAATAAAATATCCAATTAAAAAAACTACTTAAAAGCTGTTGCAATAATAAATCATTCTATTTTTTAATCTAAGTTTTGTGTGTGTGAAGAAGGATTCAAATACTGGGGCCTCATGCGGTAAGAAGTCGTACGCAAAAAAAAACGTGCGTACATAGTTTTCCACGTCATACTTCATATGTATCAAGAATGAAAAGAATGTGAAACTTGACTTCCCGACAGGTTTGAAGGTGTCGTACGTACTTATTTACAGCTCAGATCCAGGTCAGACTCACTTGTGTTTATCGGAGACACATTGAGGATCAATATTGATTCAAAACAATCAAAACGTTATAGTTACACGAGATTAAATATTTACAAACGTATCAATATGTTTCTCATTCACCAAACTGACGATCTATATTTATTAAGATCATCATCGTCTTTTTATAATGAATATTTTAATCCACAATTTTACACAATTAAGAGAAAAATGAAAGGAATTAAAGTCTTGTTTCTATAATATCATGAACCGACTGATCGCTTCAAGTCTTCTCTACAAGAGTCACAGACGTTCTTGTGAAACAACATCACGTCAGTTTGATCAAACTGAAGCCGCAGAATGAAAGCAGCTAAAGTTTCCCTCTTGATCATGTGATCAGAGCGATCTCTTTGAAAAACACACTTATATAAATATACGTCACATGGTTAGTTCATTTGTAATTATTAAACAAAACAACTTTTTTTTTTATAAATGTAATAAGAATTTGCGTGTGTGTTGTGCAGGTGAGTCACATTCATATGAAGCTCAGACCATCTTCACATCATCATCACTACTCAGCGCTTTTAGTTTTATTCTTGTTAAACTACATTTTAAGATGTTTCAAATAAGCCCCTGATCGTCTCTTTAAATAAAGTATTTGCGTTAATAACTGTGTATGTAAAATATAGACATTTACATTGGAGCTCATCTGCACGATTTAAATGTAAGTATGTGGTCCATCCAGTGTTAATTAGTTATTTCTTGAGAATAAAATCACAAACTTCATTTGAATATGATTAAACATGTAAATGAGGGCATGGAAAGGGACGAACATGTCTGAAACTAATTCCACGTTGAAAGAAAAGCTTTGATTCGTACGCACAGATTCAAACAAGTGAATATTTTTTTACTTGCACAGTTTTCTGGGTTTGAGTCGACGACCTTTGTTTTAGTAAGAAATCCAAGCATTTCTTCGTACACAAAGCCCCAGATTTTCAGACAAGATTTCCTTCTGGTTTAGCTAACAATATCTATTTACCTTTGCAGGTCTTCCCGTCGGGCTGCAGGCTGTAGCCTCGGGGGCAGGAGCACAGGTAGCTGCCCTCCGTGTTCTTGCACAGGAAGTTACAAGGTTTGGGCGACAGCGAGCATTCGTCCATGTCTGCCGGTGACCCACAAAAAAACACACGGGTCAGCGAGACAAATCGGTGTGGAACCGGCAGCGGTCAGTGGCTGGACACGCACCTTGGCATGAGGTGGCGGTGTAGTCCGTCTTGTAGCCGATGTTGCAGTGGCAGCGGAAGGAGCCGATGGTGTTGATGCACTGACCGTTGCGGCACAGATCCGGCATCACGTGACACTCGTTGATGTCTGCGGGAACAGAACAGGTTTTTCAGTGAATATTTTTATCTAATCAATATTTGTCGGGAATTCACAGGCATCTGGTAACTATACTTGATCTTGATATAAACATCTAAAAAATGTGTATTTGTTAGGTTCAGGTCAAACACTAGATATTTAAAAGGAATTATATATAGGCAAATCCAATTTAAAAAATGTAAAATAAATAATAATAATTTTCAGAGTAATCGGATCGTTTTTAGACTTATAGACAAAAATGTTTGTTCATTTTAATGTAAGGACTGGAGCTCAGTTGTCTTCGTCTTCGTCTAAAAAGACACTTAAAAACGTTCAAATACCTCCAAACTGCTCGACTGTAAGGTCCATCTTGTATTGAAGCCTCGACATGAGGAATTGTTCCCAAAGCAATTACACAAGTCTATATTTAAGGTTGTTTTTATCAGACGTTGCTAGGCTAGCTGCTAGGCTAGCTGCTAGGCTAGCTGCTAGTCCCACTTCATTTTCGTCCTAAAAAACTTTTAAAACATCCGAAAAGAAAAACTTAAAAACATCCAATATTTTATACTGCTCATCTGTTACATCCCTCATGTGTTGAAGCCTTAACATGAAGAAAACAAATCTATAATTGAAGCTTGTTTTTAGCTGCTAGGCTAGCTGCCTAAATCTCGCGCACTGACACTTGCAATGTGTTTAAATGAGTAAAGACTCATAACTTCCGCTAAAACAAACTTGAAATACAGACTTTTAATTGTTGCTTTTTGGACAAAGACTAAGAGAAAGACAATTGAGCTTCAGTCCCTACACTAAAATGAACAAACATAATTGCGTATAAATCTTAAAAGGAACAGATTATTCTGAAAATAATCCCAACCCTTAGTCGACATGAGGGCGAGTAGAAAATATTTAATTTTGGGTCATTTTTATTTATTTTTTTAAATCTACCAGCGAGTCATCCTCGTACCTCTGCCGTCTGTGGTGTAACCCGGTCCGAGCGGACACATCTTCTTGTACTGCACGGTACCAGGGAGCGGACAGAGCTCGCACTGTGACCCCCAGCCTCGCCCCGTGTTGCAGCAGCACTCCGATTTGGTCACGCTGTTTCTATTGGTGGACGACTGCTGGCACATGGTCTGCAGGACCTCCACGAAGCAGAAGCCCTTCCTGTTGTCTGGTGGAGACAAATGTGTTTTTAAAAAAAAAATCCTGCTGCTTGGACGATTCTGGTTTGAGTCACTCACCGATGCACTCGGTTCCGGTGGAGCTGGGCTCGAAGCCGTCGTTGCACTCGCAGCGGTAGCTCCCCACGGTGTTGATGCAGCGCCCGTTCTTACAGATGCCAGGCTTGGCGCGGCACTCGTTGAGGTCTGAGATGATACCGAAGGGTTAAAGCGAGGAGTTGGAGAACCTCTCAGACAGTAAGACTTGTATCTACGGAAGGATAAATCCAACTCACCCATGCAACCCTCGCCGTCGGGGCGCCGCTGCATGCCAGGCGGGCAGATGCACATGAAGGTTCCGATCAGGTTCTTGCACGTCATCCCCTTGGACTCGCAGTCGTCCAGACCCTCGGAACACTCGTCCTGGTCTGGTGTGACAAGAAGAGCGTCTCAGTCTTGCAGGTTAAGTAAGTAAGAGTTATTTGTAAAGTGTTTTTCTAGACCAGAGTCGCGTTAACAATCAAAAGCAATACACATTTAAAAATACCTTAACATTTAAGAACTCTAAAAGGCCAAGACAACATTAAACCAAAACAGGAGTCCCAGCAGTTTAGGAAAAAACCTGCCCAAATAAAAAAAGGTCTAAAGATGTTTCTGGAAGGAGTCAGTAGATCCATCAAACACAGAGGGAGATGAAGATCGTTCCAAAGCAACAGCCTGGAAGGATTTCTCTCCTCTGGTCCTGAAGTGTGTTCAGGAACCATAAGTAGATTCTGATCCACAGACCTCAGAGCCCGAGCTGGGGTGTAAGGCTGGATCAGATCACTGATGTAAGGAGGAGTCTGACCATGAATAGATCTGAAAGTAAGAACCAGAATTTTGGAATGGATCCTGAAAGAAACTGGCAGCCAGTGAAGAGTTTTAAGGATCGTAGAGATGTGAGTTCTTCTACTAGAGCAGCTCAGAATTCTTGCTGCAGAGTTTTGTATCAACTGCAGGCGAGACAGATCCTTCTTTTTAAGACATGAAAATAAACTGTTACAAGAGTATAAACGAGAAGACACAAACGCATGGATTACAAGCTCCAGATCGTGTTGTGACATAATTTTTCTAAATTTAGAGATTTTTCTCAGTTTAAAGAAACAGTTTCTGGTCAGTTTTCTTCAGTGTTGAACTAGAGACATGTCTCTATCAAATACAACACCCAGGTTTCTCAGGCTCAGTTTGACAGACAGGCCTAAGTCACCCAAGTACTGACTCAACCCTGGAACCTTATCATCAGGACCAATAACCAAAGTTAAGTGTAAACAAAGGTTAAGATACGTAGAAGAACATCACGCACCTCTGCACATGCGCTGGTCGTCTCTCAGCACGTATCCGCCCGGACACATGCACTCGTACGAGCCGAAGGTGTTGACGCAACGGAACGCACACAGCAGAGGATTCTTGGAGCACTCGTTGACGTCTGCGGGTCACACACTTGCATCTCAGCATAAAGTCTTAAAAACAGTTTCATTCGTTTCTGACCTTCGCAGGTCATCATGGGTCCCGGTTCGAAGCCTTCCTGGCACGAACACTCGAACCCTCCGATGACGTTGGTGCAAGTTCCGTTTCCACAAGGGTTCCCTATGGAGCACTCGTCGGCATCTAGAGGGAACATGGAGGAGAAGTCAACATGGAGCTCGACCCTTCAACGTCCCCCCACTCTCGTCTTCTCACCGACACATTTGACCCCTGTGTAGTCCAGGTTGTACCCGAAAGGACACTCGCAGCGGAAAGAACCGTCAGTGTTGATGCAGATTCCGTTCTGACAGATGCCGGGGTTGTCCAGGCACTCGTTGGAATCTTGGAAAAACAAAGGGAACGAGAACATCAAGGTCCGTTCTCGCTGACATTTGGGCGGATCGGATTCATCTGCGCGACACATGTCGACCCCGGGCCCCCGAGGCGCACATAATTGCTGACTTTCTTAACAAACGAGTGCAGGAATAAATAAAAGCTCTTACCCTCTCGTGCGTCTCCGGGTCCGGGCACGGCGCCATGGCCGAAGGGACACAGAGTGTCGAAGGCAGCTGGAGACAGATTCACATTTAAACAAAGGTCAGGATCATTACTTTACAAATGCCACGATTTTTCATAATTACACATGTGTAAGTGTGTGTGTGTGTGTGTGTGTGTATTACACACCCTCGCCCTCTCGTGGACAGAGTTCACACGGCAGCCCCCAGCCCTCCCCCAGCATCTTGATGCAGCAGCACTTGGCCTTGGTGAGGTTGAAAGCTTTGGGGACGGAACATTTTCCCGCCTCGAACTTGGTGAAGCAGAAGCTTTCTCTGGTGTCTGTTGAAGAAGAAGATCAAAGGTTTACACTTTTGTACGTCCGGATCTCTATGGAAGTGCCTTCAGAATGTTTCAAAACTGTGTTATCTCAGGGTCAAGGTGACCCAAAGGCCTGAAACCAAATGTGTTTCTGGTATCCCTTGTGTTTTCTCTGGGTCAAGGTGAACAACCTTCACCACTGCATTTGTTTTTTTGAAATGTACCTTAATATTATGGTAACGAGAGAGTTGTATGGGTGGCTTTCTTAGATTATTGCTTTGAGGTTTAATTGAAATTGATTTTCGTTCAAACTAAATGATGGTATGAAGTGCAAAGGGTGCCATATATATATATATATATATATATATTAGATATATTTTTAAAATGAGATATTTTTTTAAATAAAATTTGACATTGTAATTCTAATAATTCAAAAAATGATTTTCCTAAAATCAATACTTTTTCATTCGTAGGCTTCTAAATTCAATATTTAAATTTTACTGTATTAGTGCCATTATTCTCTGATAGTGATGAAGTAGCTATTATGTTAACGTTTTTATGTTGAATTTCAAAAGCTACAATTAATAAAATAAGAAATCTATTACATTTATTTTTGCATTATTGGATTTACAATATCAAATTCTATGTTATTTTTTTTAATTTGGATACAATTATTTAATTAAATGTAAATAAACCTTCAATATAGACATTTATTTCATTTAAATGCACAACCGTGGACAACCATAACAAGTACTCAAGGAAAAGTGGTAAAGCGGGAAGCAAAATCTAAATGATTTTTAATCATAATTAATTAATTAATATCTTCACAAGGAAAATTAAGACATTTCCATTGTGCTTAGTCCAACCTCCTTTCTTCAGACTCACCCCAAAACCCACACCTTCAGAGCTGAGCAGTATCAATTTGCCAACTTCTGCTTTGTTTATTCTGTCAACTAATGTGTGTCTTGGAAGTTAGATTTTTTTACTTCTGATACACAGAGTGCAGAGAATAAAGGGGTTGGAAATTTATGTTTAAATGATTGGATGACGTATCACACAGATGCCAGGAAAATAATTAATTACCCGATGTTCGTATCACAACTGAAGCAAAAATATAAAAACCCAGAAGTCATTTTTGTTCTCATGAATTCTTCCAGTATATGTAATAAATGGATCATTCAGAATCAAGAATTGAAGCTCTCTGGTTACCGTAGCAGCGCCGCTTGTTGTCGGAGAGCACGAATCCTGGCTGACAGGTACACTGGAAGCTTCCCGGGGTGTTGGTGCAAGTCCCGAACTGACAGATGTTTGGCTCCACCTCGCACTCGTTGATATCTGGGGGTCGGAAAACAAGGAGCAGTGAGACTAAAGTCTCTAAATGAACTGTTATCATGATTTTTATCACTTGAAAAAGAAAAATAACGAGTTCAATCAAAGTCTAAATTGTTATACTTTTGTCTGATAAACACATGGAGAGGTTCAAGGCCAGACTCACCGATACATTGATCATTCTGGACCTCGTATCCTGGAGGACAGATGCATCTGAAGGAGCCGTCCAGGTTCTGACAGGTTCCGGGGGAGCAGGTTCCGGGCAGACTCACGCACTCGTTGATGTCTTGGAAAAGGGCAGACGTCGTTTTAATGTACTTGAAAGAGAAACTTCGTACACTCCAGTGAACCTACCAACGCAGTTCTTCCCGTCCGGCGTGTTTTCATAGCCCTCGAGGCAGAGACACTGGAAGGACCCGAGGCCGTTGATGCACTGACCGTTTCTGCAGACCTGACCCTGGAGGGCGCTGCACTCGTCGATGTCTGTGGGAATCACAATCGGCTTTACTACTCCCCGCGTTTTGGAGGCTCTAAAGAGGCAACTTAAGGCGTAATTGTGTAATGTGAGGTTGAAAATAAAAAGTATCTTCCATTTAGTTAATACAGCTAAAGTTGTTAACTAAAATAAAGCATCTTTTAAATCAAAAATTAAACTTGATATGCTGGAAATGAAAGAGTCGTGTAAGTAGCGCTCGTAGTTTAATGCTGTGAGGCTTAATTGAAATTACTTTTTTCAAGTTAAATGATGGTAAAAAGAGCAAAGAGTGCCACCTGGTGGTCTTAAAGAGGACCCTTAATCAGCCCATCACTAACTGTAAGTGCAAGTGTAATTATTACATGACAAAATAGCTATTTGGATATATATTTTTCTTTTAATTTACCATCAAATTTAACATTATCAATATGTAAAACAGATTTTATTTGATTGATCTTGAGACAAGCAAACATATATTTTTATTATATAGAAATATATCTATATATATTTAATTAGCAGTGACTTATTAAAAGTTCAAACTGCTTCAAAATTGTTTGTAATTGTTCGTCCCTTTGTCTTTCAAAAATTCATCATATTTTTATAGGGTTTTAAAATGGGACGTTTAAGTTAAAAAGTAAGTTTTCCCTCATAATTTCAACACACACTGTCAAAAGAATGTTGTAGCCATTAGCATCACAAGCTGTAGCACAACTTTGTGTTTTCATTGACAGATAAGAACATTTGCATTTCATTGAAAGATGCAACTTAAACATTTAACATTTAAGTGAAGACAAGGGCCACATTAGGACCCCCTGACAGGACAAGATAATGTTGCGGTTTCATACCCATGCAGTCGTTGTTGTGTGTCAGCTCGAAGCCGATGAAGCAGAGACAGTTGTAGGATCCCACCGTGTTCTTGCAGGTTCCGTTTCCGCACGGCTGTCGGTCGCACTCGTCGATGTCTGAAACGACCGATCCCACAGCTCAGCCCCACAACATCAAACCTGGCTCACGCGTCAATCGACGGGCGGTCCGGCCGACTCACCCATGCACATGGTCTGGTCGGCCGTGGCCTTGAAGCCGTTGTGGCAGACGCAGCGGTAGCTTCCCTGCGTGTCGATGCACTCGCCGTGGCTGCACACGTTTGGAATCTCCAGGCACTCGTTACGATCTAGAAGAAGAAGCGACGGCAGATTCAAATAAAGGTTTGTCGTGTCATTTACCAATGGATTTCTAACACTATTAAATGTGACTTTACACAGAATCGATACCATCAACTAACAGATAATCGTTGGAGGTTGTAATGGAATCGTTCTCACCGATACAGGCTCCGCTCGGGGACAGTTTGAATCCCGGCGAACACTCGCAGCGGTAGCTTCCTGGAATGTTGATGCAGTTGGCGTTTCGCTGGCAAAGATTGTCGCCGCTGTTACACTCGTCAATATCTGCAGACGATAAGAAATACAGTTAACATCAAGGACATCTAAAGAAGGATTTTTCTTATAGAGGGGAGGGGGGTTTAAATAAATCAATTAATCCAACATAGTTTTTACATCTACAAAGTATGTAATGGCTTTTTTATATCCTCTTAAAATAACTCAAAAACAGATGAACAGATTTCAATGAAATTTTCAGGACATGTTGATGAAAGGTCAGATGACTTCATGTTCGGGGTGTTCTGATACCATCTGGATCTTTCAAAGCAGTGGTCCCAAACCCCCAGTAGGTTGATCAGTACCAGTCCGTTAGGCATTTGTTACCGGGACAACCAGAAGTAAAAAATAATGTATATCTTTATTGTTCTATTGATTATAACTGTCTAAAAGGTGTTTTGCTTTAAAAAAAAGATTATATTTTCTCTAAATTAACATTAGTTTGCGACTCTGGACACGTCAACACAAAGGTTTCCGTCAAGTTTACTCAAAAAATAACCTGTTAATCAGTTGAAAAATGTTTTTTTATGTGAAGGTCAGCCTATAAATATAAGGCCCACATTAAACCGTGTCTTGCAAAGTATTCGTCTTTGTCGCTGTGCAAAATCTAACTTATTTTTCTCCTACTGTTTGTGTGATGCTACAGACACTTGCTAATGGCCATCGATGCTATTTCAAATGCCTAAAAAGTTATTAAAATGATAGGTAGGTTGAATATGTGTAAGGCAATAATGTGAGGTACAAATAAAGTCTACCAGCATTAACAAAGTAATCGAAAAAAAATCACATTGGTACTGATGTATATCAACTTTAAGTTTAGGTTCGTACAACAATTGAGTGATTTTTACCTTCGCAAATGAGCAGAATGTTATTGTAACTGAAGCCCATGGGACATTCACAGCGGAAGCTTCCGATCTGGTTGATGCAAACTCCATTTGCACAGATTCCCGGGATCTCCCTGCACTCGTCGATGTCTGCGTGAAACACCAACAAATGTTTTTTTTTTAAGATCCAAGTTTAAATGATCAAATGAGGTCAAGTTTTCTTACCGATGGGTTTGCCAGTGTGGATGTCGATGATGAAACCAGGAGCCAGGTTTCCGCAGAGCAGCTGGTAGTCGGCTGAGACAGAGGCAGGGATGTTAGTTAGAATAAAGTTGTGATCTGGAGCTGACAGGTCACTCACAGGTCGCAGGGGTCGGACAAGCCTCGCACGGTTTGTTCCAGGCCTTCCCGACGTTGTAGGCGCAGCAGCACATCTTCTTGGTCATGTTGAAGGACAGCTCGTTCTCGCACGTGTCGTTGAAGTTACGGTAACACACGCTCTTCCTCATGTCTGGAAACAGAGCCGGAGGCGTGAGGAACACGAACCCCCGGGCGTCGCCTTCAGGACCGGCTTCTTACCCATGCAGTTGTTTCCACCGTTGACCTGCATGTACTCAGGAGGACACACACAGGTGTAGTTGCCCAGAGTGTTGTAGCAGGTTCCGGGTCCGCAGATGCCGATGTGAGTCGTGCACTCGTCGATATCTGCGGTTCCAAGGTGATACAGTTTAGAGATTCCATGGGAGGGACGTGAGGGTTTTCACGGTCCTACCTTCGCAGATACGAGTCTCCTCGTTGAGATAGTAGCCCGCGGGACATTCACACTGGAAGCTGCCAAATGTGTTCACGCAGTTTCCTCCTTGACAGAGACCCGGCAGCTCCTGGCACTCGTCGATATCTGCCCGCAAACACACGTTGAATTGTTGCACATATTCACAGCTAAGAAGAAGCAGCGTTACCTTCAAGAAGGACCGTGATCGGATTCGGCCTAAATCCTTCTCCTCCGGGGCAAAGGGTCTTGTACTCGGCTAATTGATCATAAACACAAACGTTCATTTAAAATGACTCGTCTTTATTTAAGGACAGTTTCTGACTCACTTGAGTTGCTAGCGGGGCAGAGTTCACAGGGGTTCCCCCAGGCACCCCCTAAAGAGCAGCAGCAGGAAGCTCTGGTGACGCCGACTCCGATCTCAGCGCTGCAGGAGATCCCACCATCACCTCGAGCCAAGATGTCCAGGAAGCAGTTTCCAACACGGTTGTCTAGTCACCAAAAAAACATTGGATTACGAACTTCATAGTCAAACTGCCATGTTTGTAGCTAATCACAATGATTTGATTTTGTGTTTTTGATTGTGAGTTTTTATGAAGGCCATGTGAAATGGGATCCTTGGTAAGCACAACTTTTTTAGTCTTTCAGTTTGTCATTCTTAACATATCACTCAACATAACGCAATTACTTTTTTTATGCTTCATGTTTTCTGTTTTTGCATGTTTCTGTATATATTCTCAGACATCAACAATTTTCGTTTTTACCTCAGCTAATTTGCATTAACTTTGGTTTTGAACCAATCATCTCACAGGTACGGTGGCCCAGACATGCTAACTAATTTACAAACTGAAAATTAATTTACAATTTCCTGAAACAAACTCATGAAACAATTAAAACTTTTTCAAATACATTCTAAATTATTTTCAGGAAATTGTATTTTGGTTCAGCAGTTTGTAAAAATGCAATTTGTTTCAAAAGTTTGTAAATTATTTTCAGGAAATTGTGATTTATTTTTCAAGTGTTCATTTGTTGCAAGAGCTGATAAATTTGTTTCAGGAAATTGTTAATTTGTTTTAAGAAATGTAGATTTATTTCAGGAAATTGTAAATTTGTTTTTAAAATTATTGTAAATTTGTTTCAAGAAATTGTAAATTTGTTTAAAAAGTTTTTTAATTATTTTCAGGAAATTGTGATTTATTTTTCAAGTGTTCATTTGTTGCACGAGCTTATAAATTTGTTTCAGGAAATTGTTAATTTGTTTTAAGAAATTGTAGATTTGTTGTAAGAAGTTGTAAATTTGTTTCAGGAAGCTACACATTTGTTTTAGGTAACTGTTCATTTGTTTTAAGAAATAGTAATTTGTTTCAGTAAATCGTAGAATTGTTTTAAGAGTTTGTAAATTTGTTTTAACAAATTGAAAATTTGTTTCAGGAAATTGTTAAATATTTTTTTGAATTTTTTTATTTTATTTCAGTAAAATGAAAATTGGTTTCAGGAAATTGTAGATTTGTTTGAAGAGTTTGTAATTAAGTTACAGTTAATAGTCATTTTGTTTCAAGAAAATGTGAATTTGTCTCAGAAATTTGTGTCCATAGCCATCATACAAGGGCCATTTAAAAATTACTCAGATCACAGGATTAGGGCCCCTGGGCATGAGTTTGATGCCTGAACTCTTAAGCGCTTTTTTCAAAAACTCACCGACGCAGCCCACACCGGACGGATTGTGCTCAAAGTCAGCGGGACAGTTGCACAGGTAACCTCCCGGAGTGTTCACACACAGTCCATTGATGCACTTCACAGGGTCAGCGCACTCGTTGATGTCTGCGGAGAAATGAAAGACACAGGAAATAAACGATTTTTACTCCAAGAGCTGTTTATAAATAGACGTGTGCCACGCTTCACACTGACCCGTGCAGTTCCCTCCACTGCGATCCAGCTCGTATCCATCATCACAGACGCAGCGGAACATCCCAGGAAGGTTCTGACACGTTCCAAACACACAGATGTTCTGGAAATTGCACTCATCGATGTCTGCGGTGAAGACAAATCAAGTGTTACGTGAGCTGCTGGGAAAGCTAGAGTTCAGGAGAGAAGTTAGATGCAGCACCTTGGCAGGCCTTGCTGTCCTCGGTGGGCGTGAAGCCCATCTCACACTCGCAGCGGTATCCACCCGGGGCGTTCAGGCACTGGCCGTTCTCACAGAGGTTGACATTGTCGGCACACTCGTCCATATCTAAAGACAACATCACAGGGTCTTAGTCTTGAAATGAAAAAAAGGAATATATATAAAATTCTAGCGCCTTCTCACCTGAGCAGTGGAAGCCGTCCCCGTTGAAGCCGTCCTTGCACGTGCACCTGTAGGATCCGGGCGTGTTCACGCAGTCGGCGTTCACGTTGCAGTTGTGGTCTTCAGCCGAACACTCGTCCTGGTCTGTGAGAGAGTGAAGGTCACGGCCATGTACTTGCAGAGGGACGAGCGTAGGCGAGAAATGTTTGATACCGACCGACGCACTTGATGCCGTCTCCGATCCAACCGTCGCGACAGCGACATTTGAAGCTTCCCGGGACGTTGATGCAGGCGGCGTGCATGTCGCAGTTATGAGCTCCGATCTCACACTCGTCCACATCTACAGAGATGACAAACGGTACACTGTTTTTCTTTCTTGTAAATATTGATCGGAAAAACAAACTCATCATGACATAGCTGTCGATTAGACTGACACTTTAGTCAATCAGATGTGAGTTGACGACGCCAGGGCCTTCCCCACAGGCCGATGGTGACGTCACAGTATCCCCGTTCTTTGATTGGCTAATCAGAGAGCTAGTTAGCTACAGCAACAAACTTGTTGTTAGCTGAACGAACAAGAATATAGCGTACATGTGTTTATTTACAACCCACAATGGCAGAAGGAGAAGAATAAATTAACTTGGTTGCAGATTTACTGCCAAACTATTGACTCCACACGGTTCTCATTCCTTGGAGTCAAAGAGGATGCTGATGCTTCGGGTGGGTGGTCCGGGTCGCATTATTGTGCGTAGATCATTGATATAATCGCGACTTTCAATGTGAAGTAGCTGCTAAATGAACGCTGACTGTGGTTGTTCCTCCGTATTTTGTTTTTCGTGTTGTCTTTACTAACTTTCGATGCAGGAAGTGTGTATTGTTTCCATGGAAACCACACGGACTCGTAGTCATAGAGTGATTTTTTCCGTGATTTCCTGACGTTGTGCTCATTTGATAATGCTCTAAACACTTTATTGACCTATATCAGTACACGGTCGGATCTACGTGGTGTATAAAAAGACTTAAAGCAGTTATTGAGAGGTGGTTTCATTAAAACAGACGCCACTGAAGGCCTATGTGTGAACTGCACGACCAGGCACTGTCCAACATAGAGGTGAGTGTGTACCTGTGCAGCCAGTGGAGCCCTTCTTGACAAAGTATCCCAGCTGACAGTGACAGATAAAGGAGCCTTTTGTGTTCTCGCAGTCGCCATGGAGACAGATGTTTGGGTTCAGATCACACTCGTTCACATCTGCACGGTGGAAAAAAAAAAGAGAACGTGTGAGTCGTTGCTGTGTAGAGGGACTGACTTGAAACCGTTTCATCTCACCGATGCAAGTCCGCATGTCCATGGACGCCATGAAGCCATCGTAACACAGACACCGATATTCACCGGGAATGTTGGTGCACTGGCCTCCGTCGCAGATGTCGGGCGTCTCCTCGCACTCGTCAATGTCTAGAAAGTTTCATTAATAATTCATTAACATACATTAAAGATTTAATCCAAACTTACCAACCCTCTAGGACCTTACAATCCTTAAACTCTGATCTATTAGTTATAACACAAATCTCTAAATGTAGATTTGGAGCCAGGGCCTTCAGTTTTCAAGCCCCTCTGCTGTGGAACCAACTACCGGCTTCAGTCCGGAGGGCAGACACCCTCTCTATGTTTAAAAACAATCTTAAAACCTTACTTTTCGATAAAGCCTATAACTAACTTAACTGTTTATCTTTAGCTGCTATAACTAACTAAACTGTTTATCTTAGCTGCTATAGGCTGAGAATGCTGGAGGAGTTTTAGACACCAAGCTCTGCTCTCTTTTCTGCATTACATTCATCACCTGTGCAGTTTAAACACCTTTTTATTTCTCTCCCGGAGCCCCAGGGCTCCACCTCCAGAGCTGCTGCTGATCCAGGATCTTCACCATTATCAGATCCCGAGTTCTCTCCAGCACCTCCATGGACTCTCCCACACTCTCCTCTTTTTTTTCTCACTATATCCTCCCTCACTCCTCTCCTTATCCATCTGTCTACCCCCCCATCCTTCCTCCCAGCCGGTCAAAGCGGCAGGCCGTCAACAATGAGTCTGGTTCCGCTCGAGGTTTCTGCCTTTTCCTCGCCATAGCTCACTGTACAGTGTTTCGCTTCTTGCTCTTTGTTGAATCGCTGGGATCTATTTTTCCTTAATCAACTATAGTGTCTTGAGATAACTTTGTTATGATAAGGCACTTTAAATAAAATTGAATTGAATTAATTAAAATCAGTGTGTAATGATAAAACCGTCTAAATGTTGTCAAAGCACCTGAGCAGGTCCTGAGGTCCGGCATGAGAGCGTAGCCCTCGCTGCAGCTGCACTCGTAGCTGCCCTCCGAGTTGGTACAGTGGGTCTCGCAGCCTCCGTTCATGATGGTGCACTCGTCGATATCTGGAGACGCGCCGTTCGTCAGAATGTGTGTTGAAGACGTAAACCTGCAGCAAACCTACTCACCGACACAGCCCTGTCGGTCCGGCGTGGCCTGGTACCCGGTGTCACAGGAGCACTGGTAAGTCCCCGCCATGTTGATGCACTGACCGTTGCGACACAAGTTGTCGCTCAGCTGACACTCGTTGACATCTGGTGAAAAGAAAAAAAAACTTTGTTTTTGTTTTGCCAAAAGCTATTTTAAACTTGATAAGAAATGAGCCGAACCTTCGCATGCCGACCCGTCCGAGCTGAGGGCGTGTCCCGGCGGGCACTCGCACTCGTAGCTTCCCTCGGTGTTGAGACACTCGCCGCCACGACACAGCAGGGGGTTCCTCTCGCACTCGTCGATGTCTTGGAGCGAGAACACGGGACGTGAGTGAAGTGTCGCCGTAAGTAGAGCCTCGTGTGTCCGACATACCCATGCAGTTCTTCATCATCATGAACCCGCTCTCGTAGCCCTCGAAGCATTCGCACTCGAAGCTGCCGGGGGTGTTGACGCACGAGCCGTGGCCGCACAGGTCCGGGGAGATTCGACACTCGTCGATATCTACGACACGATGAGATTTTTAGGTCGGGTTTCCGATCATTGCTCTACAGCGTATTTCCTTCCTTACCTGTGCAGTTTCTCTCCTCTGCGTTCAGAGCGAAGCCGTTGTTGCAGCGACACTTGAAGCTGCCGATGGTGTTGCGACAGGTGCCGTGTGTGCAGAGACTCTGGAAGACCTTACACTCGTTCACGTCTGGGGATGAAAGTCAGGACGTTGAGGTCAAACACATGAATAACAAAACACCTGGACTGGGTTCTTGATGAGCCAAGTCAAAGTCCACTTGTCAAATGATGTGTCAACCCTTCAATGGTGACCCTAAGGTGATTTTAGGGTCAAAGTCTAATTCAAATACGTATGCAGCAAAACTTCATAAACACTGAGAGGATTCACATGCGTCAAGAGCTGCACAAGCTTTCAGGGGAATGTACGCGATTTCTAAACGTGGAGAATGATTATGATCAAAATCTGTACTGATGAGTTCACTGGGAGGGAGTGAGAAAAAGCTGGAGCAGTGATGGACACCGAGAAGGTTCCAGGGGGATTTCACCTCTCATTTCAAAGAGCGTGTTCAGGTCCAAACAACTAGGGACTGGAAACAACTTGTGGTTTTGAATGAATGACATGGTCGTCGATACCAAGCACATGATCCTCGAGGGTCGTTAGCACTTTGAAGAGGATGTTAGCTCCCATTGTTAAGTGAAGTGATACAATCACAAGATCCTGGGCGTGGATGTTTTTTTGGGGAATTTTCGAGGGATAAATTAAGATAATCCTTTCTTTATCCTACAATGAGGACATTTGTTGGGATAAAGCTCAGTCTCTGTTGAGAGAAGGTTTCTCCAGTCCAGTTCAGATGGTTTCTTTAACTCCTCTTTCAAACCATCTTACGTCTCTTGCCCACATCTCCACCTTACTGTCCTCAAAAGGGTGGCCTGTGTCCTTTAAGTGGAGGCGGATAGCTGAGTTTTGACCTGAGAAAGTGCACTGTGTTTTTGTTTCTACCCTGTGCAGGTTTTGGTCATACCTTGTTGCACTGGACAGTTTTTTTTAAAACTCGAAATGGGCCGTTGGATTCTGTCCTGTTTGTCCTTTTTTTTGTTATTGTAAATAATTAAAATGGTTTAAGTTCAAATGTATCATCTCAGCATCTTATTTGTGTCATTAAATATATATATTCTTGCTATAAAGTAGAAAAATCTGATTGTGATTTTTGTCGTTTTCTACACTTCTAAACTTCTATTTTTTGGTTAAAAGCTATAAGTAATATTGTGCCAGATATTTAAAGTGTAATTCGCCTTGAAAATAAAGATAAAATCAATCACTCAAAGCACTTTTTTAAACAATCCTACAGCCGTAATAAAACCAGGCGACCAGGACATATTGAAGCAATGTCTCTGCATAAATCTACAATCATTTGATTACCTTTGTAGAACGGTCTGCCTGTCAGAATATCTCTGTTGGCAAATCCAGGCCCTCTGGGACAAATGGCCCTGTACTCTGTAGACCCTGCTTTGGGACACTCCTCACAGTCCACCCCCCAGGCGGCACCGACCGAGCAGCAGCACATGTCCACTCGGTACCGTCCCGGCAGCGGCTCTCCGCACTCGTCCTCGTGCCACTTCATGTAGCACTGCTCACTGCGCATATCTGGGGGGAAAAAAAAAACAAAAGATGGAATGAATTCAAAGGTGGATGAAGGAGGAACTTCTGGATCACTCACCCACGCAGGTGCGGCCGGTGCTGTCCAGCGTGAGCCCGGCGGCGCACTCGCAGCTGAAGGAGCCCTGAGTGTTCACACAGCGTCCATTGGAACAGACTCCAGGGAACACCTCACACTCGTTGATGTCTGAGGAGCGACAAACACGTTACATCTGAAGTTTTAAGATCACGTTGATAAAGTCTTACCTTCACAGATGACGCCCTTCATGCGAGCGAAGCCCCGAGAACACGCGGTGTCTGTCGGCCCAGAAAATACGAACGGATGAACATACAGCACTTTTGTGGGACAAGATGTGTCGACGGGAAACTGACCGATCTCGCACGGCTCGCAGGGGCTCCCCCAGGCGGCCCCCAGAGTGGAGCAGCACTCCGACTTCAGCGTGGCTCCGTTGATGTTCACCTCGCAGCGGTTGTCCTGGATGGTCAACCAACACGTGCTCTTCATGCTGTCTGTGGAGCCAGAAGGACGGCTGTTAGCCAAGTGTTTCCCTCTAATGCGGGGCCGAGCAGTAACGTTTCCTCAGGGGCCACAATAAGTACTGAGACTGGTGGGAGGGGCCGTCCAGCCAAAAGCAAAAATTAAAAAGCAAAGAAAATTAAAGGAAAAACAAACAAAAAACAACAATTATTTTTTTTCTAAAAAAAAAAAAAGTGAAATAGTCACAAAAAGATAAAGAAAAAAATGTTTGTATTAAGAAGTTCAAAAATAAATGTATAAATGCAAACAATCAGTGGGAACTTTAGCTCACAAAGTTTTTGGAAGAAATATTTCACATTTATTCTGCAGTTTTGGGGAAAAATTTGGCTCAACAACTGGAGCGTTCAAATTATTCTGAGACAAAGGCAATTTTGTTTGGAATGGTTTTGGCGAAAAAAGTTGTTCTTCAGTGTTGGAACAAAGAAGTACCTCCTAGTTTTGATATGTGGCTCATGGAACTTTCAAAGACTCTTTGTATGGAGGCAATCCGCTATGATCGGACTGGTAAAGCGGACAAGTTTCGTCGGATATGGCAGCCTTTCTTGGACTATATTTCGGCACAAAGAATGGACTCCTTAAAATGTTATATATGTCTTTTGTACACAATATGTAAGTGTTTGACTGGATTGCCAAATATTGTTTTGTAAGTGCTGTTTCTTTTCTTTTTCACTTTTTGAGGGGGGTGGGGTGATGTGGTTTTTGTTTTGGGTTTTTTTCTTGTTTGCGTGTTTTTTCTTGTTCTCTGAAATACCAAATAAAATAATTAAAAAATTAATAAAAAAATATTTTTGAATATTATAAAATATAATGTAGTTCATTAAATTATAAATACAGACAAAATGAAATTGTTCACCGTCAGTGGTTTATATATTTTGTTTTAGGGCCACATAACTGCATTTTAACTAATGCTTTTACTCGATATTAGGAATTCTAATTTCAGAGAGGAGTCCTTCGTGGTGACAAGACCACCCAAAAAATATAGAGCCACAAAACAATTTCCTGACTTTGAAGAAGACAGTTCAAGTTGTTTCGATGAGCTCACGAGAACATAAACTGTTCGTTCAATGACTCACTCTTCTTTCCAGTCGCAACAAAACATCTGCATTCGAGCATAATACTTCCCAAAAAAGGAACAAAACAAGACAACATTGTGTTTTTTTTCCCCAGTAAAGAACGTCTGATGGTGAGTCACGGTGATATCCTGCCTCGACACAAAGTATTTATAATAAATCGACTTAATGTGACTCCTCATAAACATCTGAGGATCATTACTAGATTTCTGGCCTTGTTTCCTAAAATGGAAAGTCAATGTTCTTTTGAAGTGCAGTATCGTTGTTGTATCCTGTTGATGTCTCGGCGAGTGTAATCATCGGCCCACGGCCTGTAATTTGCAGCATGCGGCGTCTGACTTACCCACGCAGATGGTGTTGGTGGAGTCCAGCTTGCTGCCATGAGTGCACTCGCAGTTGAAGGAGCCGACCACGTTACGACAGACTCCGTTGATGCACGGGCTGGACTCGCACTCGTTGACGTCTGCAGACGAACACACACTCCAGGTCACTTCTTTTTAATGGGTCATCGTAGCTGTTTGTCTAAAACTCCCATCTGTTCTCAGTCCACATGTTTACTTGGAACATCTGGTCATAATGACAAAGTCCTAATGATCGCCGGTCTTCAAACGCGGCGTTTGTCTATTTCCCGCGTCAACGTTTTGTCTTCACCTTCACATGTCTCCGAGTCGGGTTTGAAGACGTAGCCTTTGGGACAGGAGCAGCTGTAGGAGCCGGGAGTGTTCCTGCACAGGCCGTTGTCGCACAGCAGACGGTTGACCAGACACTCGTTGATGTCTGGACGGAAGGATTAGAAGACGCATAACATTTCTCAAGTGACCACGACGAGTACAAAAGCTGCTAGACGGGGCTTGTGACAGATTGTATACGAGGGTGATACTAATCACAGGGAAATTGTTTGGCACAAATTGATTAGTTATATCAAAATAACATTTTGATCTTGATGTTATTCGTAGTTATTACAATATACAATTTATATTATTTTCTTTTTGTCCCTCAAAGATTTATTTAGACTTTAAATCATAATGATATTTTTTTAGTAAACTGTAAATTAATTTGTAAACTGGGTTAATTCTGTAAAGTAAACTAGAAAAATTGTAATCAATTAATACATTTTCTTTACACATCGTGTCTTGACTTAAGTGTCTCTTAAATTGATCTTGGACCTCTATTGTACTCATCAGTATGTGTCTGTTTGTACAAAAGGGACCTGTTGTATAAACAAAGCGGGGTGTGATTGCAGCTGGTTTGAGGAGGAATTAAGCCATTATTACATTTTAACGGACTTTCGTCACCTCATGTTTGTCCAGATTTCAGTCGGGGGAGAACTTTATAAAGTAATAAGTTGAAAACATGGTCATGATGAGAGACTTACATCTTGGAGAGGAAGACTTCAACATTTGAAACATGGGAGTGAGTCAGGAGAGTTAGGTCATATAATTAGTTTTAATTTATTATTTAATCTTATTATTAAATCTTAGTTAACATCAAAGTCTTAGTAGTAAAACGGTCAGATAATCAATTTTAATGTCTTAAAGGTAATTTAGGAAAATACTGATTTTCTCATTCAAATGGTTAACTCCCTTTCTTCAGGATCCCCCCATAAAAACCCTTCTCAAAACATATTTGGACTAAGATTAAACATAGGACATCGTCTGTTGCCCTTTTTATTTTAGGTTCAAGGTCTTATTTGAGGTTCAAGGTCATCTCCTAACGTGAAGTGTGAAGTAACTTACCAACACAGTTTTTCCCGCTGGAGTCGGACTCGTAGCCGATGTTACAGATGCATCTGTAGCTGCCTCTCAGATTCTCACATATGCCGTTCTGGCAGATGTCAGGGTCCAGGGCACACTCGTTGATGTCTAACACAACACAACGCTTGTCAATACTTTGAATTAAAAATGTTTAAAACATCCACATTGAACAATATTGACCTCTGCCATCAGCTGTTATCCCGATACCACTGTTACACACAGCCTGGAACTCAGCTGCAGAACAAACACGAGAGTTGAAGAGATATTAAGGAATATTGATCAGTCACAAGATTCTACCTGAGTTTCTGGAGGGGCAGGGATGGCAGGGCTCCCCGAACCCGTGGTCAGGGCTGGCGCAGCAGCATTCCGACTTGGTGACGGCGCCGGGGAAGGGTCTGGAACACGTGCCCATCTTGATGGCGCCGTAACAGGTGGTCCTCATGTGTGTGTCCACGCACACCCGGCCGTCCACGCCGATGGCCAGGCCCGGGGGACACTCGCAGCGGAAGGAGCCGTCGGAGTTGATGCAGCGTCCGTTCATGCAGATCCCGGGGGTTTGACACTCGTCGATGTCTGCGGACAGATGATCGGGTATTTAAATCTTATCGATCAATATTGCAATATCAGGGGTGTCAAATTACACAAAGGGTCAAACATATTTATTATTATTATTTTATTATTATTTATATATATAGATGGATGGATGGATGGATAGATGTGCACTGTGGTAATGTATATTTAAGAATAGGAATGACACATTAGGCATCAAAAAGTACCTTATTTACTTTTAATAATCAGTAAGGTGCCATTTTTGTGTGGAATAAAGTTACTCAGAACAAGATGCTAATAAATACAAAATAACAGGAAAGTATGCGGCTAATATGAATCTTAATATGATATCAATCTGTTGTTTATTAATTTGTCTGACAGTGTCATACTTTGCTTCATTTTTAACTTTTCACACATAGTGTGGCCGTGAGTTTGTCACTTTCTGTTTCGGTGATCCACAGATAAATTAGACCAAAAAAACAAAACTGGATAGAATATTTTTTTACAACACTGTACTGACGGCATTATATCGATTTCTTTGTTTAAAAAAGGGACTCGAAATAACAATTTTCTCTGGTTTTCAAATCATATTTTACTTTCCATAGTTAATTTATGTTTTGTAGTTCCATTAAGTTTATTAAATGATTTTTTTTTTTTTAAATTTACAAGTAACATGCAAATATTAATGCCCTTTGTTCATTTTGTGCTGCAATTTAACTTCTGGCCACTAGATAGCGTGATTACTTCCTTCAACTCTGACTGAGGACGAGTAGATACAGTCGACTTCAGCAGCTTTTAATGCTAATGTTTGGACATTTTTTGTTTTCAAAACAAATTAAAATAGACACCTTTGTTGTGCGATCTATAAATTATTCAACAATAATTTATGTGTATTGTAAAATATTCATATGATTAACATCAAACTTTCTTTGATACGTATATTTGTGATTTTAAGTGAGTGTTCTTTGAAGCTGCTCGGGTAAACAATGGTTTAAATGAATGCCAGGTTTTTAAATGTCGTCATCGCACCTGTGCAGTAGCGTCCATTAGCAGCCAGAGAAAAGCCGGGTTTGCAAATACATTTGAAGCTTCCGTCCTCATTGATGCACATGCCGTTCAGACACATGTTGGTGTTGGCGCACTCGTCGTGATCTGAGAGGAGAGAAGAGCTACGATTGAAAAGAAAACTCCAGGAGGAACCGACGTCAGACTGAAACTCTTCGTACCGACGCAGTTCTTTCCGTCGCTCGTGAGCTCGAAGCCGGCGTTGCAGATGCACTGGAAGCTTCCGTCGGTGTTCACGCAGCGACCGTTGCGACACATCAGCCCGTTCACGATACACTCGTCGATGTCTGAAAGGACACAGAAGAAACAATTAGGAGTCAGTTTATAAGAACATCATCATTTTTTCTGCAGACATTAAAGAAAAAAGCACGAGTCGCTCACCGATGCAGGCCTGTTTGGTGGGAGTGCTCTGGTAGCCCTCGTGACACTTGCAGTGATAGGATCCGGGTGTGTTGACACAGTCGCCGTTGTTGCACGGGTTACTCACACACTCGTCCACATCTGTGGAGTGGAAATGGTTACGTGATTCTCACTGTTTATCTTTGGAGTTTAGCTCCGAACGTTTTTTAATAGAATTTACTAGAGATGTTAACGAGATTTTGTAGATCCATGTGGATTTAGGAACGTTTTTAACTAATCATCCTTAAATAACAGTTGCTGCTCATGCAACCACCCATCTTTACAGCTAGAAAAATACTTTTTTTTAAAAACTTACACACAAATACAATAAAATAAATGAACTTCAATAAATGTGGTCGCAAAATGTGTCACTGTTTTAGGGGAACTGGGTGACATCACCAGTTTCACACATCATTGTGTTATCAGTTTTATCTTGATCTTTAAAATTTATACTTTATTGAATATTGTTTTGATTTTTTAAGCGCTTTGTGACCTTGGTCTGGAAAAGCGCTATACAAATAAAAATTACTTACTTACTTACTTACTTACACACCGTAACATTTAGCAGAATAAATAGACAAAACATTAAATAAAGATGACTTAAGCTATATTTTATGTTTGATGTGGTCATACAATTGCTTTCTAACAATAAAAAAAGAAAAAAAGTGGTTAGAATATAATATTAATTCAAGACAGAACACATACATTCCACTTGAAGCGGTTTACATTCCCAACACTAACAGCAGATGGCAGTGCTGTGCATGAATGTAACTGGCTGTCACTCAACAGACTAGAACGAAAGAAAGACTTTTGTTTCTTACCTACGCATTCACTGCGAACATCTTGCCTGTAGCCCATGTTGCACTCGCACCGGTAGCTCGTGGGCGTCGGGATGCAGCGTCCGAACTGACAAAGATTGGTGAAGAACTTGCAAACGTCGATGGTGTCGTTGACAGAAACCGACCCTGATGGTTGAAAAGCCAAAGTGTTTCCCTTCCAGGTCTCCAATGAATTTCGTCACACGTGAAGAAGTTCGTTCTACCGACCGATCTGCTGATGGTTGGGTCCGTTGGGGAAGTGTCCGCCGCTCAGTCCGAAGCTGCCCCCGTTACCGTTGCCGTTTCCGCCTCCGTTGCCGTTACCGTTGGGAACGCTGGGGAACTTGAAACCGTGGTTGTACCCGTTGCCGCCTCCACCGCCGCCGCCATTGTTGTTTGGGAAGTAGCCATTGGGGTAAACGTGTGGGAGGCCGTGACCCTGGGGAACGCCGACGATGCAGAGACGTCGGAACTCATCTGGAAGATGCAGATAAGCAAAGTTAAATGTGATCTAAGATGCAAAACATATACAGTATTTTAGTTGAGTTTTTGTGGTTCCAATGTTAGCTGTTAATGGTTCCATTTACAGCAAGAGAATACGTTTATTTTTGGTCCAGAGTAACATTTAATTCAAATAATGAAACTGTTGAGAGTCGTTGGGTTGATGCCTTCGGTTCACTTTAATACTCACCAGACCCCCTGACGGGGCACATCTCAGGGATCTGTCCCAGAGCCCAGCAGCGGCCAGTGTCGCAGCAGCACTGCATCTTCGTGAACTTCCCCGTCAGCTCCGCGGCGCAGCGACCGTTAGCCAGCGCCGAGAAACAGGTACCAGCGCGTTGGTCTGAAGGAGGAGGACGAAGAAAATCGTACTGTCAAGTTTCATGGTAACATCGGTGAAAACGGCGTGATACAGTCGAGATAAACAGGAGGTCACCGCGACCCGAGTCCATTAGCTGATAGTTATCTGCACACATTCCAGAAAACTTGACTTAAAAGCAGCATTGAAGCCGATAAAATGTTAAGACGAAAAGAAAAAATGGAGTACAGACCTCCACACACTTTTCAATTTTACTGTGTAAATAGCAAAAAATAGCATTTTTATTCATGTTTCTGATAAAAGGAATTCATGTTCATGTTGCACAACTGTACTAAGGCACATTTGTAATTGGTGGAACAAGTCACTGAGAAAGACAACATGAAAAAAAATCTGATTTTGATTCATCTGATGGTTAGAAAATTTAAATACAGTAAAAAGAAACCAAAAAAACAACATTTTATTAGAACTTTTAAAGAGAATATTTTCTTTGTCTCTCAAGGGAGTTCTGGAAAACGACCGTCTCTTACAGGTATTTAAAATGTATTACAGTATCTCAAATTACATGTAGTTAAAAAATTCTAAAATAAGTGGTGCCGTGAGCACTTTCATAGTCTTATTATTATTAATTCCACACATCAACCATTACATTCAAATGCGTTGTGTAGTAGATTTTATAGGTTCAAACGGGAACGCACACTCTAATGTATACCTGCTATTCAAAGACATAAGTACGGTGTGAGAGTACTTGTTGGCCTGGAGTTATTCTAAAAATGCAGTGACTTCATGAGCATTTTTTTTTCCACCACTGACTCTGACGGTGGGAAAAGGTTACAGGTAAACGTTCCATGGAAACAGCAGCGTCTACGGTGGGCGGGGAGGGACGCTCTTGATGGGCGGGCAGTGAGAAAGGTTGTCCGGGGTCTCGACTCCCTGCAGGTATCTGCGGTTAGCCTTGAAAAGGAAGTTGGATTTGGGAAGACCGAGAGATGTTGATCGTGAAGTTGTCGGTTTAAGTCAAGAGGCGCCATTTTGAATACATTTGTGGACCAAAATTAAGTAGATTTTCTTTCTGGAAAACGCTCTCTAGTCCATTAACGCACTAATGAGTTCCATGTGAAGCAATTCTTGTCAATGACACCCAACATGAGGGGTTTTTTAACACGTGTTTTTTGGATATCGTACACTATAGCACGCGCTCACAAATGTGCGTTGATTGTTCAATATTTCGACTCAAAAGTTGGAGAAAATGTCCACGAACAAACCGTTGAGAAAAAGCTGGAGGCTCGATGAAGTAAGATGGGTGGAGGTGGTTTACTGATGAGGATGATGAGGAATCAAATTGGATCCAGACGCTGGTGCTACTCCACGTCACAAGCATATGCTTTCATTTGCTGAGGTGTTTTCACAGACTGACAGATATTCTGTTTTTAAGCTCCCACCGTGTGACAGGACATTAGGTTCTTGTTACTGTCTACGACTCTCACCCTCACCACGCTACACTTCTCTAGGAAAAAGCAACACACTACAAACACACACCCAGATTTGCATTCCATGGGCTGTTTGTCTGTGCCATCGAATCACCATTAAATACACCTTTAACATTCATTTATTTCAATATTACGACTGCAATACTGTCTGTGTGTATTTGAAACAAGTCACAGTGTCTAAACCGGGGAATTTAAATCAAATGATTTCACATTTAGTGCGACAGTGATTACAATAAGGCTCAATATATTAAACATAATAAATACTTCACTTCACTATTGTGTCTCATACAATGTTGGCTTTTGTACAAGAACAAAATAAAGATCAGACTTTGGCAAGGAAACTTGTTATGCTGGTTGAATTATTCATTTTTTTCTCCCCAATAAATGTCATGTTGAAAATATTCATCTATGCATTATTCATGCTTAAGTCAGACTCTTTAAATCAGTCGTGAGACTCTTGTTTGTGTTTCTCGAGACACTACGAGACATGTTGAGTTTCACTAACTCGGAAACTCAAATGTTAAATCAGGATTCATTGGATTTTTCTTTGTCCTTTTTCTCTCCTCTTTTCTCATCTACTCTTGTTTTGCAAAAATATGTGTGTACCCAGATAAAAAAGAAAACTGTCATGTATTTGTGCCGCCCACATATAGTCAAAATTATAAACAAATCTTCTTAACTTATAAATGTTGAATGTTTAAAGACTTGTTTTTTGACTCTTTATTTCATCCTTTCATTTATCCGCTTTGTACTTCCATCGAGAAAATGAAACTTGACTTTATTTGCAAAACATTTGTTCAATGTTTGACCAAAGTTATTTTATGATTTTATTATGGATCATTCAATTTAAATCATCTAAAATCCAATAACAACTTTCAAACTTCCTTTTATGTTTTTATATTTTTATTTTATTATTGTCATCATATTAGGGGTTTTCTTTTGTACCGTCTTTTGTTTGGTTTGGCACGTCCTCTCAACATTACTAGTTATTAACGTGGTCTGGTATGAATTTTGATTTAAAAACCCTTTAAACTAGATCAACACTGACCCAACAGAGCGGTTCCATAACTCTACTGCCACCTGCTGACTGATGTTATATCTAAAATTACAAAAAAGGCAGCTTGACAGAGTTTTTTCTGAGTTCCTCTGCTAATTATTAATGTTTATCTTTAGTTTTTAGATATATTTGTGTTTTAAAAAACTACTAAAATAACTCTCACATCCTCTATTAGGAAAATGTACTTTATAGCTCATTTAAAAAATGGTATTTAGTGACTCTATTTAACGTCATTAAGAACGTGAACAGCATTAAACCACGTTTGTTTCTCTATAAACAAAGTGAACAAACGCTTGCAAACATTGACTCCATCATGCTGAGATCTCAAACTCCATCTTTTTTTTCCTCTGTCCATTCTATTCTTTCATGTTTCCCTCTCTAAGGCGGACCACATGGATGTAGCTCGGAGCCAGAACAGACCGGCCCATGACTCCCCAGACAAGACCTCTCAGGGAAGACCCCTACTTTTCAACTCACCTCCTTCTGTCCTCATCATAAAACAACGAGACCTGAACTGAACGAAGCCATTATTAATTATCTTCCTACATTTCTGTGGGAACATTTTATGACTTGATTTAAAACAGGGATTCTCTTTGTCTTTTGTCAAACTTGAACAATAACAAGTCATTTTAAATTACGCTTTTTCTCCCTCATGCCACACATACGAGATGAATCCCATACTTCAAAAAAAGTTTTCTTCCAGAGGAAAATACTTCTCATGAATATGACGCATTGGTTGTGTGGGGCTGAGCCATAGCAACACTTTTAATGGTCACTTACAGAAAACGACTTTATCAACTAACCATTTTAACAAGCATTGTTGGGTAGTAACTAATAGTGCTAGTGCTCAGTAATAGATGAATTAAGTTTCCTAAGGGACTTTATTAAACACTGTAATTAGCCTTCAAGCCAGAAGAAAGATAGAAAAAGAAGCCTTGAACCATTTGTTCATTTATTTTCTATGCCATTTAATGCCTTATGGGGGTCACGTGGGGAGTCTATCCCAGTTTCTTCGCGCGAGAGGCGGGGGACACCCTGGAAAGGATGCCAGTCTGAAGCAGGACACACAAAGACACAACCATTCACGCACACACATACATACGGACAATTTCTCCAAGTTCCCAATGAACCTGTGTGTCTTTGGACTGTGGGAGGAAACCAGAGTGCCTGGAGTAAACCCACACAACACGGGGGGAACATACAAACTCCACACAGAAGTTGCCTCCTTCCCTCCCGACCTGGAAGCGAACCGGCAACTTTTTTGCTGTAACCACTATGCACTTAAACCAACAACTTGTAAAATTGGAAAATGATTTGTTCATATTTCCTGTAATGATTGGTGTCATTTTCAATCATGACCAACAGTAAAACTCTAGCTGTTGTTTTAATAATGTTTTTTTTACTATAACTTTGTCTGGACGACCCACGCGGAGACTCTGTGAGCGTCATGTGACCATCAAGCTGTTTAACAGCAGTGAGTCAGAGACGGTATTTCGATATGCAGTACTGAGAGACTTTTTGGAAACAACAAAAGTGTTTCTCTTTGTTTTGTAAACGAATACACATGCAATATGTCAGTTGTTCCCAACCTCCGGTCCAACTAGTGAAACATTTGTTTTTAAGACCGGACAGAAGGAAAAAAAAACAAACAAATAATCTCTTTCATTGATTATTACTGTCTGGAAAGTGTTTAATTTTTATTTTTAAATACCAGACTTTCTCTTGAATCTTGACTAGTGAAAATTAATAAAATATATTTTTCTTAGAAACAAAACTTTCGTTTCATAGTACTCATTTCATATAAATAAAGCTGAAACACAAAGATTAGCACGAAGTCTAGGAGACACACAAGTACACAACCCCATAGTCAGCATACAATCAAATACACATGGATGGAAATACACAAACATCTTGTTGTAACCGGTCCAGAGCTCTTGCTGAATCAGCGTTATGGTGAGATCTTCTATTCTAACCTAATAGACCTAATTGTAGTTTTATTGCAGGTCATGCTATTGTATTTTTCCTTTTTTTCTATCTGAATGTCGGTCCGTGAATATAGTCCTGACATTTAACAGGTGCGTGATACTAAAAAGGTTGGAATAAGTGACAAAAACGCAGCAGAAATGTTTTAGGATTTCAGTTACACTTTTCTGTCACAGGGGTCGCCAGAAACAACATTTGTAAAGCTACTGATTGACGCTTAAACGTAATTGGAAAAACCTTCAATACCAGGAAGGAAATAGAAACTAAGAAAGTTCAATTTTTAGACCTTTTATTTTGAGACTCTTATATTAAATGTTTACATTTTTTTTATTGTAGCAGGTGGTTATGGTAAACAAGATTAAATCTCCAGAAAAAATAAGTGTTTTCAGCGGGCAGGGCTTAAGCATTTTTTCTAACGTAAATATTTCAATTGAGTTTTGTGCAAACAGCACGGACTGATGAGTACAATGAGACAGTGAAGTATAAAGAGCGTGGATGTTAGTTGACTGTCGTCAGTTGTATTGTCTTACGTACAGGCAAAGGGCCACATGTGGCCCAAGGGCCCAATTTCCCCCCACGTCTTTTGTAGAGTCATGCTATGTTGATCCAGTGAGCTAAAATGTAAAAAAAAGAAAAACCTACATCTGTACACAATCCAGATCTCGGCAGGAGACTTTCAAAACTGAACCGTCAGTTTTTTTTCTCAGGGTCAACAACTTGAAATAATATGTTAACACCTGGTTCTGTTTCGCTGCAAGTACGAGTGCTGCGATGATTGCAGAGGTTTATTAACACCTGCTTGTGTTACATAGAACATGTCAGCGAGGTATGTGCTGTACACACACATGCCACCGTGTGTAGGAGTGTGCGTCTGTGGTGCTGCCGCTAGAAAGTGTGTGTCGGTGAGCTCAGACGTTCGTGTCCATGTTCACAAAAGGAAGGACAGGAAGAGCAGATGCATTTGAAGACTCACCCACGCATCTGGATCCGTCAGTGCTGGACATGAAACCTCGAGGACACGTGCACACGTAGCTGCCGGCCGTGTTGGTGCACTCGCCTCCGTCACACACACCCGGGATGGTGCTGCACTCGTCGATGTCTGAAGAAACACACAACATCGTCACTTGTATCGTGTGGATTTGATTTTTCATGGTCAGGCTACGTTCTTTTATTTGTTTTTTAATATTCTTTCTGCAAGACAATTCTCAAATCATGGACGTTAATATTGTGCAGTCTTTTTTACAATCAATTGAAATTAGCTCCTTGGCAGAGGTATGCACTACCTCAGTGCCGTTGTATAATTTGACGTTGTCTTTTTTCAGATTATACAATCATTTTTAACTGTGCCATCAAAAAACAACAAGATAAATTACCCCAAAACACGTATTTTGATATGCAGTACTGAGAGATTTTCTTTACACGTGCGTTTAAGTTACACTTTTCTGTCACATGGGGTCGCCAGAAACAACATTTTTAAATCTACAGATTGACGCTTAAACATAACTGGAAAACCTTATGTTACAAGGAAGGAAATAGAAACTAGTAAGTTCAATTTTGCCATTACTATTTTTAGACCTTTTATTTTGAGATACAGATGTATGCCCTGCCTCAGTGCTAAAGTATTTTTTGTCACAGACTTTATTTACTTCATCTTTTTTCAGATTATACAATCAATTTTAACTGTGCCATCGAGAAACACAAGATAAACCCCTAAAAAAAACACTTCTCATGTTGGGCTTTGGTGTATTTAAGCTCTGTTGTTGTCCACAGACCACCAGTGATGACATTTGTAACCACATGTTGTAAAAACCCTGTCCCGGTTCTCAAGATTTAGTCTGGAAAACAATGATGTTGACATAAATAAATATAAGAGAGACTTCTAAGCATGTTAGCAATGTCGTTATTCTCAACTCGACTTGAGTCTTTAACAGGAATTGTAGCCAAAACTGTTTTATTAAACATCTTAAAGAAAATGCTGCCCTTTGAGTCGAGTCTCTATAGCCTCACCAGTTTCCCTCATTATCCTTAAACCGTGGATTCCCTGATTGCCTCCAATCTCCAAGTGGCAATTAAATGGAAATTACGGTTTCTTGCCAGGACTCCATAAACCCGAAACCTACTTAAAATACTGGCTATTTCTGGGAGCACGTTGGCACAGTGTACAGTATACTAGGGCCCACCTTTGAGCGGTGTTTGCTCCATGACTGCATTAAGTCATATTATTATTCGTTGAAAAAAGGGGGGATTTCATTTCTCCATCACGGGGGGAAACCCAGAGGAAAGCTCCGGGAAGAATCGAGTTTTAATGACGTGTCAGTCACGTGTGCGTAATTACAGTGAAAGTATGAGGCATGACTGTGTGGAGCAGTGATGCACATACATGTAGAAATGTGCTGGACATAAAGATCAGGCTATGAATAAATAGAGTTTAGACAGCTGAGGCTACATCATAGGAAAATGCCTATAGAGAGGACTAGTAAAACGTTTTAGTGCCTGGATTGCATAGTTTATTTATTTATGTCAGTTTCACCCACAAACATGGTGGTCTGGATATGAGTGGAGAAATTCCCAAAGTGTCTGTGTGTGCAGAAGGAACAGCTGGTTTAGAGTCAAAGGACTATCTTTAAAGTAAAAGAAAAGAGAGGAGGAGGAGTAAGAGGTAAGAAAAAAAAAAGGCCACAAAACCAGGTGCCTGAACACGATCTGACTCTGATCTATCTGCTCAATCCAGTTGTTTGCTGGACTAAATACTGCCCCCCCACAGGACCAGAGATTATTGTGGGAGAGATTACATAAAACACTGCAGATTCATGAGCCGAGATACGTGTCACAAGTCTTTTTAACTCGCTGTACAAACACTCCGTCGTCGTCTGCGTTGAACGTGCAACTTGGATTAAATTATGGCCTGCACTTACAAGCTTTAACAACTTCAGGGCTGATGTCATGCGGCCCTTTGACAGTGATGGATGGAACAGCACGCAGCCAAATTTGCGTCAGGGTACAGATTGTTACCAGAAAGGAGGTCTCTGGAGCCGCTCGGCGGAGCTGGAAACTTGTCGGCTACTTCGGGTCTTAACTAATGAACTGGGCACTGGGTTTAAAATGAGATAATGCATCTGATTTTTACAATAATACATATATTATTCTAAATACTATATCTGTTCCCAATTGTTCTTGCTTTTATACTTTGTCATTATATCCACATTTTGTCACCTTTCATTGCAGGGGCTGTTTAATAATAATGTCTGTACTGATTTGCTAAAATTAACATTGAATTTAGCACCAGAGGATGTTGTGTTTTAGTACGTGAAACCTTTTGCTGATCGGCTCCAATATGTATCATAATTATCCAAATCATGATGGTTTGATAAATACGTTTTTGTTATTTGTGTTCAAACCTTAACATGTATCAAGACCTCAGGCTCAAGTCATTTAATGTGGCCCCCCCACGCTCTTTAACCCTTGTGTCACCTCAGGTTCAAGGTGACGCGGAGATCCGAAAACAAATGTGTTTGTGGTATCCCTTGTCTCCGGTTCAAGATGACTTTGTGTTGACCTGAGACAACACAAAGGATACAACAAACCCATTCCGGGTCAACTTGACCCTGAGATAACACAAGGGTTAAAATAACTAAAGTATATGTTGTCAAAAATGAAGTGCAATTAAATGTAAAGCACACTAAAACCAGATCACCTACAAAGCATGTCAATAACGTGACTACAATCGGGAATTGTTTAGTTACACACTTTTTTAAAAGGATCCACTTCTAAATGTCTGCTTTTCTAAATAAATACTTTCTTGAGGGTTTAAGAAGAAGCATCACAATCTACTACAGTTAGGGTTGGGTTCCTAACTTCTATAAAAAGAAGTGACACAAAATGTAATTGATTATGAAAACTATGCTTGCGCTTTAAAGACAAAATAAGACTATAGAGATCAATGAGATCAAATTGGTCTCAGCTAATTCTTATTTATTTATTCCTCTTTTAAGCGCAAAACGAATTGTAGTCATGGGTAAAAGTGAACTGCAACACACAATAATAATAAAGTAGTTTCTCTATTCAAGGTTTCAACATGTAAAAAAAGATCCGTCTGATGGAAACCTTGCTTCACTCTCTGCACTTGGGAATAGTTGAAAACAATTGTAATATTGCCAAAACACCCACTGAGGTATTTCTGTTCATCTCTGGTACGGCTCTTTCTTGCTTAATCAACGTCATGATCCTGGCCTTCACCCAAAACCACAACTGAACCTTTGACTCAAGTGAGTCGTCCTCCTCATTTCCCCTCGGTCCACTGATGCGTAAATCACTCTCAGTGTTCCACTGTAATCATTTGTGGTGAATGAATGTGGAGCAACAGGAGTTCACCTGGATACACTTGTGACAAACTCCTTCATCTGATACATCATTTCATGTTCTTACGGCTGCTCCAGGTTTTTAAGACGTTTTTTACCAATTCAATGAATAAAGAAAATATTAAAGAGTTTGAAACACATTTATTTATAATACTCGTGTCATGATTTGTAAATATAGCATGTATAGCTGTGGCTATTTTGCATGTATAGCTGTGGCCCTGAAGAAATATCCTGCATGATGTAAGTTATATGAATTATTTTTCAATAGTTCAATACTATTTATTTTATTTATTGTATATTTTAATTTAGTTGAATTACGTACTTTAGCCATTTCAACCAATAGTAGTTTCTGAAAAAATAATGGACAAATATTTTTAAAATAAAACCACTAATTAATGATATATATTAGAGTCCATAAATTAAAATGAAAAACTGCAGCGAGAATTCTTACCTGCTCAAGTAGGAGAACTCACATTTCCCTGATCCTTAAAAATTGGCTCCCAGTTTTATTAGTGATCTCCGGGGCCTTTTGTCACTGTGTTATCTTGGCCTTTTAAAGCATTCATTATAACTGTGTATTGTGTTTGATTGTTAAAGCGTTTTGTGACCCTGGTGTGAGAAAGGCACTTTACAAATAATTACTTACTTACTTTATTACTTACTCTCTCTTATATTGTTGGATTATTGTTTTATCCTCATTAATTTCCATTTTCTTTTTTTGCTTGTTTTGTATTTTAGTCACATTATTTTTTGTTATGTTCTGGCCCACCTCCGATGCAACAAGAGTTAATTTCCGTTTGATTAACCAACCTACACGTGTACAAAGATTCAGTTCACACCAAACTCACCTTCACACTTGTGGCTGGTCTCACTCTGCCGGTGGCCAGCGGGACACTTGCACTCGTACGATCCAACAGTGTTGATGCAGTTCCCTCCTGCACAGAGCCCTGGCACCGCCTGGCACTCGTCCACATCTGGGCACAAGGAATTTCTGGATTATTCACAGATACACAGTAAGAAAAACACAAATCAATAAGAGGAGAATCTAAGTGACCAAATAGATCTGGATCGGACCAGGTTTTACTTAATTTTTGTACGTTTCCCAAACTCCCAACATCAATTCAGAACCCAACTCAGCTGTTTTCACTCAGATGTTCCGTCTTGGCAATTATATTGATATCAAAGACATCTTCCAGAAATACCTGCCTCACAAGTTTAGAAAAGGAAATGACTTTTTCAAACATTTCTCTACCCAGAAATGAGTGACTCACCGTTCCCGTCACCGAACGGGGCATTTCTGAAGAAGCCCTGACTGATCAACTGAACACACGACTGTTACAAAGCAGTGAGTTTGCACTCGTAAAAAACCCGACCGTCAGAGCTTGTTTTCTCTGCCCGGGAGCTCAGACTGAAGAAAAGAAAAACATCATCCAGCCGACATACTGATGTGGCGGCTGGAGTCTTTATGTTTTACTTCTTTATTCTGCTGCCAGCGAGACTCTGGGCTCTCTGTGAGTGTTCATGTTGAGTTTCTGTTGGCAGAAGAGTCTGGATTACACACACGGTCAGACGACGCCTCCATGGCACTCGTGCTGTTGTGTACTTTACGAGCACTTATGCATTCTAAGATAAGTTGATGGCTGCACTTTGATAGTGACGTCTTCCTGCGGAGGCTGGTGGTTTGAGCAATTGGCCACACACACATCCATGCTGTTTGTGTGTTTGTGAAAAAAAAAAAAAGTTTTCACTATAAATAGCAACACTCCCCTCATGATCTATTGTTGGAACTTCGGTCAACACCTACCATTTCTCTATTGTTCCTCTTTAAATATCAACTAATGTGAAAACACAACTATCCTGACTCACTCTCATGTTTCAAACGTTGAAGTCTTTCTCTCCAAGATGCAGTAAGTCTCTCATCATGACCATGTTTTCAACTTATTACTTTATAAAGTTCTCCCCCGAGTCCTTAATGACGGCTTGACTCATCCTCCAACCAGCTGTAATCACGCCCGCTTTGTTTATACAACCAATACCTAGGAGGTGGAGACTTCCAGGATTGATGACGCTGTGTGACAAACCTTGATGCTTGACCAATCACAGCAGAGTGGGTGTGGTTATAGGAAACAAGATATTGCCAGTGGGCGGGGCTTAAGTACACTTTCTTATGGAAATATTTCAATGGAAATCTGTATAAATGCATTTAATTAACCACCAAATGATTTCTTTAGTTAAAATGTTCTTTAAACAAATGAATAAATCATTTGGTCATATTTGGAGGCAACTTTACTGTAGCGCAGACAGAGAGAGCAAAGTAATTCTGTGATGAATTGTTTTCCCTCCCAGCTCCGATCCCACCTCCACAGGAGTTGACAACTACACCATTATTTCTTGCACATATAAAATACTTTTGCATGGACTACAGCCATCACCATGATTTGTGAAAAACATAAGTAAGATAAAATGGGAGTCATAAGTTACTACAGGTGTAGAAGTAGATGTTTGTTTCAATACCTTAATATGTTCCGATGCAAACACGGAATGTGTCATATAGATGTATTATTCATCCTATATCATCTTTTTCCATTTTTTAAAATCAAATAAATACCTTCAGGCCTCTATTAATGCATTTAAATCTGTCACGTTGAGGTACTAATATTACTAAAATAACAATAACAACAAGTAATAAGTTGTACAATGTGGTCTTTCTTACTACACGTCTGCTGTCAGGATCATGATAATGGTTTAGTTAAATTAAATGTATTTTGTTTTATTTTATTTATTCTTTATTTTTCATTATTTATATGTTATTTTATGTTACCACCACACACAAAATCCACAGTTTTCTGATTATGATTATGAGTATCAAACGTTTTATGTTGTTTTTTTTTGTATTTTATGTTTCTATCAATAGTTGAGAGGGATACAAATTGAAACTTGCTTCAAAAGTGAGGCAGTTGTGCGATGGTGGCCACTGGTAATGAGTCAGTCACGATAACACACGTAATCTATTTACTTCAAGTCATTTTGCCAAATCATGTTGTACTTATTTAATTTTATCAAGCGTTGAGATAATTTTTACGTCTACTAGTTTTTGTAAATGTAATGCAACGCTGGACTTAAAGTAAACATGTACACAAGTAAACCATGGTGTATTAACCAGTGATGAATCTTGTTGAATAACTTACTATAAATTTAATGAACTTGTAATCCGTTGAACATGACAACATTACTTATCGGCTGAACATTCTAGACATTATTCTCAACTGAGACATGACATGCAAAGTAATAGTTACAGTTTGTTCGTCTGTTATTTAAATCATCTACCTTGGCAAGCGCCGGTTCTGATGTTGGGGATGTATCCTCGTCTGCAGGGGTGCGGCTGGGCCGGGCACTGCTCGCAGGGGTGACCCCAGGCTCGACCAATGGTGGCGCAGCACAGCGTCTTGGTGCACACGATCCCACTGAGCTGACCCTGGCACATCTGGTTGCTCACCTGCGTGAAACATGGTCCCGTCCTATAATCTGGAGCGAGAGAGAGAGAGGGGGGATAAAAAAAAACGATTTAATTACTGAGTGAGTTAATATTTAGTTGATTCAATAATAAAAGCGTGAATCACTTCCTCGAACACATCTGGAGCCGCTCTGAATGAAACCAGATTAGGTCAACAGATGAGGAATCACAATGGACTGACTCATTAATCTCCAGCAGCATTTGAAGGTCATTGCGAAGACGTGACTCACCGGAGTTATTTTTAAAGCGTGTCCTTCATTAACAGGCTGTAAAATAAGATCAGGACGGAGGATGAAGAGAATCAGACTTGGTAGCAGTTGAGTCAAATTTCCCGGCCGACATGATTTCAGGCGTTTTCCTGTGAACATCTGTTTAGACAGAACTGCAAAACACATCCATATTGTCCCTCTCGGCAGGAACTTAGCAATAGGATTGGAATGACGGCTATGTATTTATTCTCCGGGATAATAAGTTTAAACCCATGGATTTACTAACTGGAGCACATTCCCTCGCGTCAACGTAGAGCTGCGCTGGCATCTGTTTACAATCACTTCAGCCAACGTCACCGCAACTCATGACTCGGTGACGTGAGATTGATCAGTCGATGTGTCTCGGACGAAAGCAGTCGAATGTAGTCGTGGAGAGTCATTTTTTAAGATCAACTATCAACCACGTGTTTTACTGTTAGACTTCAACGGACTCGTTTTCTTACCACGAGTCACAGGCACTAGACATTTCGTTTTTGATTGACCACGAAGACAATTGGAAAACAACAAAGAAGAGGAAGACTAAGAAAAGTCAAATGACAAGGAAGAAACAAAACTAATGCAGATGAGAAAGGAGAAGAGAACAACGATAAGGAAGCAGAAGACAACGAATAAAAGTAGATATACAAAAAGATAAACGAGACAAGGAAGGAGAAGACAATGAAGTCAAAGAGGATGAATAAAAAGACAACAAAGACGAGGAAGTAAAAGAAGATGAAAAGGAAGACGAAAAAGACGAGGAAGTAGAAGACAATGAAGTAAAAGAGGATGAAAAGAAGACGAGTAAGTAAAAGAAGATGAAAAAGAAGACGAAATAGACTTGGAAGTAAATGAAGATGAAAAGGAAGACGAAAAAGACGAGGAAGTAAAAGACAATGAAGTAAAAGAGGATGAAAAAGAAGACGAAAAAGACAAAAAAGTAGGAGACAATGAAGTAAAAGAGGATGAAAAAGAAGACGAGGAAGTAAAAGAAGATGAAAAAGAAGACGAAATAGACTAGGAAGTAGAAGACAATGAAGTAGAAGACAATGAAGTAAAAGAAGATAAAAAGAAAACAAAAAAGACAAAGAAGTAGGAGACAATGAAGTAAAAGAGGATGAAAAAGAAGACAAAAAAGACGAGGAAGTAAAAGAAGATGAAAAAGAAGAGAAGACAGGCAAGGAAATACGAGACGATGAAAAAGAAGACAAAAAAGATGAGGAAGTAGAAGACAATGAATTAAAACAAGATGAAAAAGAAGACAACAAAAAAGAGAAAGTGGAAGACAAGTAGTAAAAGAAGAGCAGGAAGATAAAGAGCAGGAAGAAGACAAGGAATAAGAATAACAAGGAGACAAAGTTGAAGAAGAGGAAAAACATGGGCAGGAAGGACATTTTGATTTAGTTATTATTTCAGAAGAGTGACGAGCGCTGTTTTCATTTAACTCTGTGCAAATATTGTTATTTTGTCCTGAAAGAATAAACAATTGCCCCATTTTCTTGAAAGATCTCAATGTTCCCGGTGACTCTGCGGAAGCAAAACATCAAATCCAGACTCCAGTTCTGCTTCCTCAGAGTCACCATGTCCACCCGCTGCCATCTTCACATCCCCCACCAAGTGAAGGAGGAAAAAACAAGTAATAGTTATTTGTAAAGATCTTTCTAGACCAGGGTCTAAACGATTTTGAACAATAAAAAACAATACATAGTTAAAATATATACTTTAAAAGGCAAAGAGACAGGAGTCACATGTCTTAAGATGTTTCTTGAAAAAGAATATGAAGATGACAAGCTTAAAATGAGACTAAGAAGAGGAGGACGAAGAAGAATAACTTGAGTAATGAAGTTCTAGGCACATCTCACTTAAAAACACTAGTTTCCAGAATTTTAACTAGAGATAATTGTCCAGGAAGTTTTGTCGGTCAACGCTACACACTTTAGATTCTGTCTTTCTCACGACGCTCTGCTCGTACTCCTTCCTCGCACTGTGGAGGCAGAACTCACGGGGCAAAGTTTAGGAGGTGCAGAGAAAGTGAAAACAAGAAAGTAGGTCAAAGTGAGTGAAGTGCAGGTGGGGGGCTCACACCAGTCCTCTCTTATCCATCTGTCTTCTCTCTTTCTCTTGCCTGTCTGTCTCTCCCAGCATCACGTTTGATCCTCCACATGGAACCTTTTTCTTCTTACCTTCAAGTATAAACAGGCCACGAAGAGCAATACCCCTGAATATAATCTGTCGTTATTTGAAGTTTCTATTCTGACTTCATAGTTTTCCCTATTTACTCTCGGTGTTCAACGAAGCATCTGCTGTTTATGACGCATAAAAACAACCAGAACAAATAGTCAGTTTGAAAAAATATCTTCCTCGTGTGCTGTGATTATCCAAATGAAGCCGTGTGTTCGTGCACACGTACAAATATTTATTCCCCGCACACACACTGGTATTTACTATTACATACACCTTAAGGGGAAGCGCGAGACTCTGGTATCGAGAAACCGTCTCCACGAAACACTAAATAAATCTCAATCCAATTGACGCAACATCTGCCTCCCATGTGACGGACGCTGTTTGTTTTGGGCGGACATGTTTGGACAAACACTGGTGTACGGCCGTAAGTGCCGCGGACACACACGTTAGCATGGGCACGGGCAGGTTAGGACAAGAGCCGACATCCTGAAAAATCCCACATTGGGAAGCAATTTAGTCTAAGTAGTGTTCACTTGTTCCACTGATCAAAAACATTCCAGAAGTTGGGAACGACATCCCGTCCAATCCCACCCTCCTTCCCTCCAAACTTCGTGACGTCCAGTATGTATTCTGCGTCTGCTCAGAAGATGCCGAGCTCTTTGTTTTTATATCCAACTAATGAAAGTTTCCAGTCGTACTGGAGTCCGGAATTCGTCTACGGTTTTGCTGATGAACTTCCGACCTTTTACCCAGATCCGTCCGTTCAGATTCATATCAGACAGCATTAACGGAATTCCTCGCATTGAACGATACGTCTCTGCTCCAGTCATCCAGAAAGGATTCAAACGTATATTTTTTTTTAAATGTAATCAAAGCTGGGTGTTCATTGGTCTGTTGCAAATGGGGATTAAATGAAGACAAAATGCTGTAAGATCTGAGGTGAGAAAAAAAATCCTGTCTAGAGTCTGGTTCCCACCGAAACAGTGGTGAGAGCTGAAAAGAAAAATGTGACCCAAAAACAAGGGAAAGAGGTTGAAGAGGAAGATAGCGTCTCTCATAATTACTGAACTATTTCTAAAACTCTGCGGAGAGTTGTCCCGGGAAGAAGACGAAGAGTGGAGTAATGAGTCTTTCATTGATACGTTTAGAGGTTCAACAAGTTCAACGTTTTATATTTGGAATCAAGTCTCACACAATATAGTTTGGCTTCAAAAATGTTAAGCTAATAATGAAGCTTCATGGAACAGTGTCATGTGGTTTAGAGGTCAGTAGGTGGCGCCATCAGTTTAAGAAATATGTGTTTAGTCATTAAAACAGTTGTTCAAAACACAGGAAAATAGTGCAGAGCTAGATCAGACCATTATTATTATTATTATCCCTAGTTATGGTGAACTAATAGGGGTGATAGATCTGGATGTTTACAATCAATTTAAACTTTTACTTCCTTTTCTATTTTAGAAGAATCACAGATATCTGAGTTCAAAAAAAAATGTCTTGAGGTTGTGCAGCAATCCCACAATCCTTTGCAAATGTGTATAGAGTCTGATTTGTGTTTGCACTGATCATCACCGAGTGTGCAACGTTTGCTGCTTAAAAGTAATAAGATAAAAAATGTTCTACTTAGTCCCTCACAACAAACAAATACTTCCTCATCGTTCAGGTAAAAAAGAACCAAAGATGCAGTTCTTCTTTTTCTTAAAAAATGTGTGACAAAAATATAGGACCACCCAAAAAAAATCAAGCCATTATGTTTTTTTTTTTATATACTACACATACCTACACTTGTTTGCTCTCTAAGAAGATCTGGGTTGAAATGTATACACAAACACATTTGTTTTCAGGGCAATGAGTCACCTTGACCCTGAGGTAACCCAAGGGATACCACAAACATATTTGTTTTCGAGCCACAGGTCATCTTGACCCTGAGATAACACAAGGGATACCACAAACATATATGTTTTTAGGCTACATGTCATCTTGACCCTGAGGTAACACAAGCGATACCACGAACATATTTGTTTTCGAGCTACGGGTCACATTGACCCTGAGGTAACACCAGGGTTAAAGCTGTCTTCATATCTGTAAGTAGGTGACGACAAACACACTGGTCACATTAGGAGTTGTGCTCTAGGAGTCCAAACCGCTCGACCTACTATGCACCAGTTTATTGTCTGACGTGTGGAAAAATGTGTGAAACAACACACACTAAAAACAACTTAACTGCATTGTTCGCCGTCACGTGGAAGAATGTTCTTAAAACGTCGCTTGTTCTGAGTGTGTGAGCGAACGTCTAGCTGCCTCGTAAATATCTGATCGTATCGCCAACGTTTGTGCCCCCATTGTGAGGCTCCACTGACAAATTGTGTTTCATTGTGTGTGTCTTTCAAGCATGACTTTCTCTGCGGCGTCTTATCGCGGCCATTATCAGCCGCCTGGAAATTTCTCTTTTCCTCCAACGCTAATCGTTCCTCGAGGGGTTTGCCTCTTTTATTTCCAGCCAAACTTAAACAGTGACACAAACGTGAGTGTGCACGTGACGCACAAACAAACACACACAGTAACCAAGGGAGGAAAGTGGTGCGAGCGAAAAAAAAAGTCAACGATGTTTTAGCAACAAATCTGTTTCGCTTCAGTTTTTCCTGGTCCATTTATTTTCTCACGCTGCAGTGATGTGTCGCAACAGCGAGTCAACGATCACACTGGAAGCTGAACGACAACAAGCTGAGAATCTAAAAGTTAAATCCGTCTGACCCTCTTTTCAATAAATCTGTTTTTTACGAGTTCGGATCAGGATGAATGAAACGATTCACAATGTTCTGTTCAAAACTACGATTTGAATAAACCACGGCGACACCCAGGGTTTGGAACCACGGAGCGATTCTCTCGTCTGTTTTTGTTGTTCCCAAACAACTCTTCACATTGTTATACTTGGAGGGAGAGTTTAAACGCACACTCGGAGTTTCTGGTCCAGTTCAACGGTAAAGATAACTAAATAATTTACAGACCATTTATTTTAAACTGTTGCTTAACGGTCGAGTTCACCACTTTTTTCCACCATCTTTCTTGCTATCAATCCGTCCTTTCAACACCACATCCTGAACATTCCACTCCTTGAACTCTTTGTTTTTCTAAACCAGACGAACGTATCCTCCAAGCTACATATTTTTAAAATGAATGATGTGAAAATAAGCCTAAGGTGTCTAATAAATAAAAGAGTAATTTGTCATCTTGAAAAAAAAAAAAACGGTTCAGGTTTAATCTTCAACATCAGCAAGAAAGTAGATCCACTAAATCTTCCGATGTTCTAAACCTCTTCTCTTCTCAGGACTTTCCAAGAATCCAAAAGCCGGAGTTTACATGGAATCCAAGGGAGACAGAAAGTGTCTAAAATTGGATGAGTGTCAGGAACTGGCCTCAAAACAAATAGCGGTGGAATATGTGACAATGTTCACGTGCTGAATTTAAACAGGAAGAGAAAGTAGGACACTAAGCTCTACTGAATTGGAGCCAAGAGTTTTCCTCATGCTCAGTGTCTCTCAGCTGGAGAGGGAAGCGAGTGGAAGGTTGTGCTCAACATTCCTCTCCGAGACTCTGACAAGGTGAGCTAAGGTGAGCTCAGAATAAACGTTTTTTTTTTTTTACCTCATCGAGCCAATGACGAACCACAATCATCTGTTCAGAAGACAAACACCCACTGACTGATCCACGCATGAAGTCTTCTAGAGAGAGACATTGTTTTGTCAAAGTATAGTTATACCCTGACACTTGTAACTAGTTCACATTTACTTTCCAATGTTGGCTAAAATGTGTCAATATTCTTATAACAGCAGTTGAAAGGCCAAAATAAAGAAGAACAGTTTATTGAAAATACTGAAATCAAATCACTTATAGTCGACCTTGATGAGACTATGGTGGCTTAATGTGTCGCTATTGGTGATCGGGTTTGTCCCAAATCGTACACTTATGATTTGGGACATACTGGTACACACTTTATGTTTTGAGTGCACAAGTGCAGCCGGATGAGCAGTGTGCGAAAATGTAGTGTGCAATGAGCACTCAAACGGACAGAAAATTGAGTGTGGATCGATGGACACTTTCCACCCTTAACAGTCGCTATCTTAACATTTGACCCACAACTAGGACAAACTTCAAATCCCTTTAATGGTGGAGTCAGTGAGCTCTAGATTAAGACTTGGAGTTATTTGGCTGAGTCACTCGTCGTCTCTTCTATACTTTTTTTAACCCTTTGTGTTATCTCAGGGTCAAGGTGACCCAATGTCCTAAAAAATGAACGTGTTTGTGGTATCCCTTGTGTTGTCTCTGGGTCAATGCGGACGACTTCCACCACTGCATGTGTATTTATGGACGTCAGGGAGGTCGTTCACCTTGATCCGGAGACAACACAAGGGATACCACACACACGTTTGTTTTTTATAAGGTCTTCAGGTCACCTTGACCCTGAGATAACACAAGGATTCATGATTTAGCATCGCCACCATTTAATAGACACACTAAAGAGTTGCGTTTGACTTTAGTTGAGCGTAAAAACAACTTGCCTCAAATGTTAAGCTTCACCGTTAACTCTAAATCTCGGGTGATTAAAGGTTAAACCGTCTTTAATGTTCTGAAGAAGATCTTTATGAGCCGTCATATAGACATCAAACAGATCACAGACCTCCTTTAATGGGGGCGACTTAGCATCTAACGATGGATGATCCTCGAATCAATGATCTCAGCATCTGTGTTTCCACCAAGTGTTTACTTTAATTGATCAGTCGAAGTCGCATGAACGCTTGAGTGAAGAGTTTTTCCTGCGTTCCTGCTGAGCGACCGTAAAAAGCCAAGCATCGCCGCAATAAAGAATTAGCAGCCTTAACAACAATAATAATGAGCCAGACGTTTGGACAGCAGCTGCGACGGCGCTCCACAACACTGATTGTAATTTGTGACGGCGTGTGTGTGTGTGTGTGTGTGTGTGTGTGTGTGTGTGTGTGTGTGTGAGTGCTCAGCTGTCCGAGGTGACGCAAAGAACACAATGTCGTTTGTCGTAAGATTTCGACTTGTCTCGCCAGCCAGACTCTTCGTCACACAGCTGTGGAAACATGTCACACTTAAGTAAGGGGGGCGGGGCTACGGCGAACTCAAGTCAAGTCAAGGCTCGTCTAGGCAGAAACAACTTTCTGTTTTGTTGGTCGGTTCGATGATGGTCGGACCGATAGATGGTAATCTTGACTCCGTAGCAAAAAATAACTGCTGTATTTCAACAATTTATTTCTTCAGTAAATGTTACTGTGCGTGGTAAATGTTATAGTAACATTAAGTAAATGTTAATTTTGCTTAACGTTTATTAGACACAATAATTGCTTTTTGAGTATAAAATGAGTGAGTGTAGATCAGTGTTGGGAAAGTTCCTTTTCTATCTGAACTAGTTCAAAGTTAAGGTAGGTAGGTAGGTAGGTAGGTAGGAAGGTGGTAGGTAGGTAGTAGGTAGGTAGGTAGGTGGGAAGGTAGGTAGGGATTTAGGGAGGTAGGTAGGTGGGAAGGTAGTAAAGTAGGTAGTAAGGTAGTAAGGTAGGTGGGAAGGTAGTAAGGTAGGTAGGAAGGTAGTAAAGTAGGTAGGAAGGTAGTAAGGTAGGTGGGAAGGTAGTAAAGTAGGTAGGAAGGTAGTAAGGTAGTAAGGTAGGTGGGAAGGTAGTAAGGTAGGTGGGAAGATAGTAAGGTAGGTGGGAAGGTAGTAAAGTAGGTAGGAAGGTAGTAAGCTAGTAAGGTAGTAATGTGGTAAGGTAGGTGGGAAGGTGGTAAAGTAGGTAGGAAGGTAGTAAGGTAGTAAGGTAGGTGGGAAGGTAGTAAAGTAGGTAGGAAGGTAGTAAGATAGTAAGGTAGTAAGGTAGTAAGGTAGGTGGGAAGGTGGTAAAGTAGGTAAGAAGGTAGTAAGGTAGGTGGGAAGGTAGTAAAGTAGGTAGGAAGGTAGTAAGGTAGTAAGGTAGGTGGGAAGGTAGTAAGGTAGGTGGGAAGGTGGGAAAGTAGTATTGTAGGTAGGAAGGTAGTAAAGTAGGTAGGAAGGTAGTAAGGTAGTAAGGTAGGTGGGAAGGTAGTAAAGTAGGTAGTAAGGTAGTAAGGTAGATGGGAAGATAGTAAGGTAGGTGGGAAGGTAGTAAGGTAGGTGGGAAGGTAGTAAAGTAGGTAGTAAGGTAGTAAGGTAGGTGGGAAGGTAGTAAAGTAGGTAGTAAGGTAGTAAGGTAGATGGGAAGATAGTAAGGTAGGTGGGAAGGTAGTAAAGTAGGTAGGAAGGTAGGAAGGTAGTAAGATAGTAAGATAGTAAGGTAGTAAGGTAGGTGGGAAGGTGGTAAAGTAGGTAGGAAGGTAGTAAGATAGTAAGGTAGTAAGGTAGGTGGGAAGGTGGTAAAGTAGGTAGGAAGGTAGTAAGGTAGGTGTGAAGGTATTAAGGTAGGTAGGAAGATAGCAAGGTACACAGAAAAAACAACACAGGATTCGTATGTGTTGTTGTGGAATACAGTACAGGATACAATCAATGAAACAAATGTAAATAAAATAAGATGAATAAAATATAATAAAACAAGTGACTCTTACATTAAAGCAGCCATCTAAATATTAACTTTAATATTAATTAAACTAAAGAGTCGAACTATCATTCAATTTACTCGTTCAGGTACGACGCTGTTGAAGATATTACTTTTAGGTTCAGGTAATAAGTGTAACGTCAGCGACTCATGATGATTGTTGTCATAAATTTGAGACGAAATAAGTGGGAAACTCTTAAAAATGTGTTTCTATACAAGTATCTCAAAACAATGGAACTGGAGCGCAAGGATATTTATGAGCATAAAAACCAAGAGAAAGTTCTCACCTCGCTCACACTGTGGCCCCGTGAAACCGTAGACGCAGGCACATCTGTTGGGGCCGATGCAGCGCCCACCGTTCTGGCAGCCGTTCTCACACACCGCTAGAGAAGACAAAAGCAGAAGGACTCCTATCATCCACCGACAATCATGCTCTTCTATAAATACACACCAGAATATAACGTCGAGGAAAGCGGTTAAAACTATAAACGACTTCATATTTATATCATCAGTTAACGCTATAAACTTTCTGTGGTTTATTGTTAGTAGTGCCGTACGTCATTTTTTAAACAGCGTTCTCAAAAAATGGACAGTTTTACCATTGATGGGAATCAGATTTGAAGTACAGTAACCCACAAAAATCTGTGTGGGTGTAGTCTATGTCGACATCCAAAGCTATTTGTGTTATATTTGCAGATATTTCTAAACTGTATGGGATTGATTTAAACCAAAGCTGCCATACTGGGAAAGTATAATAAGGATAATCAATCTTTTCTTCTTTTTAAAAGGTCTTGTCTGTGATTATATTCACATTATATCACGTGTATATTGGAACTACTTAACTTCCCATTGGCAGATGTCTTCAACTATGCTAACACACACTAGTCTGGTGATCACAACAACACAACTCATCGCTGTCACTGCCTAGTTAACAAAAAATAACACCATAAACTATCAAACGTTGGTTCGTTTCTGGCTCCAACAGAAAGCCTTCGGTAGTCTTGAGTATTGAACCAAGTCTTAGTACTTAAACGTGATTGAAACTTGATAATATCTCTGAAGAAAAACTGACCATCATGAACATCAGATTGATTTGTAACTTGTTAGCAATTGTTTGTTTTTCAAGAAAATGTACCGATGCTGAAAAATTAAACTCTATGTGTTGTAGCATTTTCTTTCTTTTAGAATTGATCTTTTAAAATTATAATATTACATTTTTTTTATAATTTTCAAACAATTTAAATAAGTATTAACTGTCTCCACATAGCTCGAGTTTGCTAAGCTAAAAACACGCAAGCATAGCCGCTCAAGCTAGCAATGAGAAAAAGAGAAAAGGTTATAATATAAATACATGTGACTATTTAACTATATTGATATATATTTGGAACACACACAAAGACCATTTGATTAATTCCATTTTTTTTTTTAAATGACGTTAAATAATATTTCTTATCTTAAAAGTGATACCTTTTCATTTTAAAATATCAAAATATAAAAGATTAAACCCTGAATTCACACACTGTCTGATGTGTTTGGTTAACACACTCGCATATAGAGCCCAGTCCTGCTGACTCAGCGGCCGGTCATACTCACGTTGTCCACAGTGGTTTCCTGTGTAGCCTTTAGGGCAGGAGCACGAGTCCTCAGCACAGCTGCCGCCGTTCATACACCTGACGTTGCACGACTGGACTGTGAGGACGAAAGGTTCGGAGTGAATTAGACGGATTAGTGAGACATTTTTAAACTATATTTCCTGTAAAACCAGACAGAAAAGGACACAAATAAGAGCTTTTGCGGATTTAGAAATCAGGAGCATGGAGCACTTTTCGTTCTGGTTTGAGGGGCGGCTGGCATCTCGGTCGGAGTGAGACCTGTTAGACTCAGACGCTGAGCAACAGCTTCTCAACGGGAACTTTCTTCATTTTTTTTTAACATTCGTGCGAACAAATGAAACAAAACATGTGTTTGCTGCCTTGAATTAAACCTCCTCTTGTGTCTGGATTTATGTGAGAATCAATTTTATTTTTGTGTGGCAAGAACTTTGAGAAGTTTAAAAAAAAAAAAGGTTATTTATAGTTTATTTTACTTAGTACTTTTAGTTTGATGTGTTGTACAACGGCTCGTTTTAAATCAGAATAAATATATTTTTAAAAATCACTGCTTGGACGTGGTTTACATTGAAAGATGTGACACATGATAGACCCAATGAACCTCCTAAAGATTTAAATGATGTGTTTATTTGATGTAAATCTTGACTTTTCCGAGCCACACATTGTTAGAAAAGTAACCAGCATCATTTCAAGTGGATCACTCTCCGCACAGAACAAACCTTGTGCAGTCGAAATAATGCCGTTCATTGACTTTATCATCCAAGAATCTTATTGGGCTCAGAAAGATTTTTCTTGGGTCTAGAAAGAGTCCAGTTCTCACGTGTAACACTTGGCCGGCCACGCTCACATATTTGGCAGGACCTCGTTTTTTTGTCTGAATTAGGTCGCGAGGAAACATATGGTGATAAATCACAGCGAGGAATTTTTTGGTGCTCTTGAGTCGACTGAAGTTGTAGGTTGGAGCGTTTTGTCTCGTTTTCGTCCTCAACTTTTTTTTGGACGCGAGGGATCATGCGGCACTGATTTTTTCCTTCTTTTCCAAGCCAAACAATCGGTGATATTAAACATGTGTAGTGATTTTTCATTCAATTCCCAAGTCTAGCTTTCAGGAAAAGGTATTTGAGTTTGTCTACTTGACAAAAGTATTACACTTTCAATTCACTTGAAACGGGTCATGGGTTTCATCGGGGAACCAACCGGACGAGCGGCGACTCCTTCCATCTTTTGCAGATGGACCGTTTTCCCCCCCGACGACCCGAGCCAGGAAAGCTGCACGTGCGGAGGAGGGGGAACGTCTGAGTGCATACTTGTGTCTGCGCACACAGGTTGGGGGGGGGCGTGGCCATCCCGGCACCACAATGCACCTCTGTATTCGGGCGGTGTCGTCGCCGCGCCGCTCACATCTGGGTGTTTTTTTTACGAGAGGCTGCGAAACACAGGAAGTCGTAGTTGTGTGTGTCGAGTCTTTCCTGTGTCGGTGATGGAAAACTGAGAGGTTTTTAATGGCTATTTTCGGCAGACACACAGGGAGCAGTGATAATTGTGTGCGGGTCGACAATGTGGTCGACAAGCTTTGAAAAACGACTTTGAATGTAAAACAAATTTGAGGCACATTACAAATAAATATGGCAAAATTAAATAAGGAAATTCAATTTAGGATTTTGAAACAAAAGTAAAGTAAAGTTAAACATTATTTTAATCTTTGAGCGTCAGATTTCGCATTACATTTTTACAGAGTTTTACAGAGTTGTTGGATGACTGTCTGTTTAGTTGTTTTTGAAACATTTGTAGTGATTGAAAACATCAAATAATCCTTATCGTCAAAGGAATTGAGTCTATTTATATGAGGTAGATTTGTTTATTTATTATTCATTAAAAGAACAAGAAGAAGTTTTTAATCCAAAAAGTAGCTTCAATCAAAAAAAGTTGCTTCAATTAAAAAACAGTTGCTTCACTTGAAATAAAAGTTGCTACAATAAATAAAAAAAGTGGTTTCAATGTTTAAAAAAAGCTTTTAATCAAAGAAGTTGAAAAAAAAGTTGTTTCCAAAAAGAAGTTGCTTAAATCAAAAAAAAAGTTGTTTCAATTTTTTTTAAAAAGTTGCTTCAATCAAAAAAAAGTTTTCTTCAATCATAGAAATAGTTGCTTCAAACAAACAAAAAAAAGACTGTTTTCTTCGATGGAAGATGTCTTTTTTGTTGCAGGGCTACATTATGGGAAGGATGTTCGTGTCTTAATTAGTAACTTATAATACTTAAATACTTACAGTCACATCTGAATAATAAAGAAACGCATCTACTTCCATACATTCGAACCAGAGTGAAGTCATTAAACCAGATTTCTTTCTCGGAGCTGATTCCATAAAAGCGTTTTACCCTAAAGTAGTAATAACATGTCGGGTAATTAAAAGCCTTCTTTTACTTTCCCAGACTTAAACGCTCTAAGAATGAGTCCAGAGCCAGCTGTTGTGACAGAATATCAGCCGTAATGATTTCATAATGGTGGTTTTCGGGACGGGAACGCTTATAAAGACGACCCTGTGTAGTCGTTGAGCACAGCTGAAGCTACACCTACTCTTAAGACTTTATGACGAGGAGACGAACAACGCTTGTCGTCCGGGAACTTCAGGTTATCAGTAAAAGTGACTCATGTAGTTAGAAAGTCAACTAGGCTTATGCTAGCTTTTCCTGGATTTACTGTTTCAGGAAACGTGTTAATTCTTACAGTAATTGAAAGAAGTCTTTAATGTGTTGCAGTTAACGGGCTGGACGTGAGTCGTAAACCTTCTATCTTTAACCTCCGCGATAATCAGGCTGTATAATTACGACCGGGGATGATGGCGGCTCAGAACAACTACCTCGGATTATCTTCTCAAGCACGTCTGTCATTAAGTCAATAACTTTGTTTTTTATCTTTTTTATATATATATAAAGTTTAAAAAAATCAACAGAAAAAAAACATTTTTACAGACTTGAGTTTCTCCAAAGAGCAACAGGAACTAGAAATTAAATTTCTTTTTTTTTTGGCTTCTACTCCCGAGCAGGGACTTTTCCATTTGTATCATAAGAAAACTGACACTAAATCAACATAGCAAGAGAGAAATTTGGGGACTTTGGGACTTACTTGCTTTGTTTTAAGTGTATTTTTATTGAAGAACCCTTGAAAAGATAATATTAGTTATAGTGAGTCTACGTCCAGAGAGTTTTCATTGTGAAGCATCAGTTTTTCCTCATTTAAAGTTTGTTTTATATTTATATGATCATCATCATTGTGTGCTGTGTGTTGGGTTTCCATAGAAACAAAATAAAACACACAGACAGACAAACACAAACAAAAATACAGAGAAACACACACACGCAAACACAAACAAAGACACATGCAAACAGACAAACATATGCTAAAAAAAATCACACGACCGACAATACAGACAAACAAACAAAAGAAAAAACAGAGACACACAAACAAACACACAAAAAAAACACAACACACAAATAGGCCGACACAAATACACAACCAAACAAAAACACATTCACAGATATAAACACAAAAACAAACACGCAGACAAACATATAGAAACAGACACGCACACAAACAAAATTACAGAGAAACGGACACAAAAACAAACAGACAGACAAATACACACAAAGAAAGACACAAAGACCCACACACACAACAAACATACACATAAACAAACAGACAAACATATAATCACAAAAACACACACAAAAAGAGACAAACAAGCAAAAGAAAAAACAGGGAGACACACCAACAAACGCACACAAAAACACACATTCAGACAAAGAAAGAAGAAAGTCACAAAGAAATACACACAGCCACACCCAAACAAAAGCACATATAGAAACACGAAAACACACACAAACATGTACAACCAGACACACAGAAAAAACATATACACACTCACACACGCACAGAAAGAGACACACTTAGACACACACACACACACAAACACACATACAAAGAGAAACACAAACATATTAACAGACATGCACAAAAGAAGACAGACATACAAACAAAAACACAGACAGACACACGCAAAGAAAGACACACAAACCCACACACACAAATACAAACACAAACAAACACATGCATACAAATAGACACACACAAACAATCAGACTAATAAACACATAATTACACACATAGTGAGTGAAGTGAGTATATACATAATAAATAATGAACTATTATTAACTATTGTCACACAGTTGTAACTCAATATAAATGTTTTCTCTGAAACTACAGCGACTGAATGAGACCCACAAAGACCCGAGAAAGATCACAAGGAGCACAAAAGATTCTTTACAGTTTTTCAAGACTTCAGAGAGGCAAACCTCAACTGTCAAGTCCTGTGTGTAGTTTGTTGTATTTGTGTCTCGCTGCTCCATGACATCACCGGTCTCTGTCTTATGTCTGCCTGAACTCTGTGACAGTTTTAGGAAAAGTGAGTCCTGGGGTAACGCAAGGACTCCGAGAACCGTCCGATGGCGGAGCAGACCAGTCTAGTGCGGAGCAACTGTTGGCTACACATGTGTAGACGTGCAATAATGTGTATTAATGTCATTTGTCTGGTCGATAAAGCACCAGTTGGGGGTCATTTTTCTTCCAAAAATCCTTAATCTCTCATAAAACTGTTTGAACTCTGACTTTCCTTAAATCTTCCCAGATTACAGGAAGGGCTATCTGGCAGCGCTTCACAATGAGGCAACACAACAGAACACTTTTTATTCTCCCCGTGAAATCGTCTGGAATGGACCTGCTCAGTGTCCCTGCCGCCTCTGAGCCGGTGAACACGGTATAATCCCTCCTCGGGAGAGCGAGGAGCCGTCCTGGACGACCGGGGTATAAGCCGGGGCTCTGATTTATCGCTCCACTCTCCGCCACCTTTGACCCCGTCTTCGCTGCAGCATGACTTCATTGCTCCGAGCGGAGCGCTGACTCAGCAGTTAATCTCTGTGTACTCCTGCCACGAGGGGTCGAAGGTCGTGTTCCTCCACCCCCTGCAATCTCCTCGGTCTTGACTGGATCTTCTTCTACATATTTGGGCAGCGGCCCAGCACTGCATGTGTTTTTTTTCCAGCCTGAATAAAAAAAAAAAGTGTGTCTCTGGACATCTGCGTGCATGTGAAAAAAAGAGTGTGTAAGTCGGTGGAATGCGAGCATGTGTAAAGGGGGTTCTGGCGGGGGCCGGGGCGTGACTGACGAGTTGGCCTACTAAAGCGACGGGGCCCGAACACATATTGCACGCTTAAATGATACGCACATAGTTCGCACGCTCCCAAAGTGGTGCTTAACGGCAACGCCGTCCAAGTGTCGTACACATGTTTAACTACATGTAAAACCTCACACACACACACACACACACACACACACACACACACAGTAACCTCAGCAGGAGACAAACGTGATTTCACGCAGTACACAAGCAGTAAAACACCTCACTCTCCATCAAGCACGCATTCTAAATGGTCTGTAACTGAGCCCGGCAGACGGTCTCGGGAGACGGACTTCTTTAATCCCGACAAACTCTGTGACCTACACACTTCACTGGGATGTCTTCGGCTTCTCTATCTGCAGTGCTGTACGAGCTCCCAGGGCAGAAGGGTGGGTCCGTAATAATTGGGATTGAGCCCAGAGGTTGGGTGTGTCCCAGTATAAACTAAAAGTGTTCAGTGTTACTAGAGCATCGTATCATTAGTAGCTGGCTTCAGTTTTTGACTTGGGTTTGAATCCCGAAGCTATCCGAGGACACTTTCAAATCCTCTGACTCCATGTTCTAGTGAACACGTCCACATGTTGCCAAGATCTGCTATTAAGAGCATTAGTTTAGGCATGCAAAGTTAATAGCAGGGCTTTTTAGGTCAACATTTTGCAACTCTTTGCGTCTCTCTTTGGCAAAGACTGCTTTTTTCTAAGGTAAGACAAAGAGCTCCAGTTTAGATAATGCAACACGGCGACGTAAAGTTAGCAAGGAAACAGAAGATTACACGTTAAATGGACAAATATCTAAGCAACGTATTCAAGGCAATCCCATGTGACTTGTATCAGTGCCGTCAACAAGGAGTATAATGTGAAGAAACACTGTTGTTATTTCAATACATAAGAACTAAATGATCAAATTGTGAGTGTATTTTTAATCTGCATGGAAACAGGAAATAGTAGTAAAGGGGTTGACCGGCCCACAGGCTGGTCATCATTCCGAAAATCTGCACCCTCTGGAAAGTTTAACAGCCCTGTTTTATAGGAAACTAAAAAATAAGCAGCTATATTTGAGCAGCACATTTATACCATATATTTATGTGAATAATATAGTATATTGAACAAGAAGGATCTGTCTCGCCTGCAGTTAATACAAAAATGCTGCAGTGAGAATTCTGACATGATCTAGTAGAAGAACTCACATTTCCCCAAGGATCAATTTTAAAATTCTGGTTCCTACTTTCAGATCTATTCATGGTCAGACTCCTCCTTACATCAGTGATCTGATCCAGCCTTACACCCCAGCTCGGGCTCTGAGGTCTGTGGATCAGAATCTACTGATGGTTCCTGAACACGCTTCAGGACCAGAGGAGAGAAATCCTTCCAGACTGTTGCTCCTAAGCTTTGGAACCATCTTTCTGTGTTTGATGATCTACTGACTCCAAGAAACATCTTAAGACATTTTTATGTGCGCAGGCTTTTTCTGATTATCTCTGGGCTGCTGTGTTTGTCACTGTGTTATTGTGACCTTTTAAAGCATTTATTTTAACTGCTTTTGATTGTTCAAGCACTTTGTGACCCTATTAACTTATAACTATAACTTGGGTTTGTGCATTAACTTGTGTACTCTTATAAGACTTCTAAGCTATGACTCGGTTAGCTCAGGCGGTTGAGTCACAGTGAGCAAACCTGTTTAAATTTTTTCGAGCTAAACGATTATTGTAACAGGAAGTTGTTTTACTGATCTAATTTTAAACTGGGTTTTTATTAAACCATAGCTTAACAACTCCTTGGTGGAGGTCAGTGCTTTTGAATCACCAATAGTTCAACATCTCAGTGGTTATGACGTAAATGGTAAAAGGTTATAACTGCTTTTTGGCATTAAAAGTGCTTCACACTGAGTCCCCCATTCACACGCAGAATAAAACACTGATGGCAGTAGGCTGAAACGCAGTGTGCAGTTCACCATCAGGCACAATAAGGGTAAAGTGTCTGGCTCATGGACACAAGAATTAAAACTGGGATTATTAAATATAACTTCTAAGGCAACAAACTCAACACTCTATTGTGTGTCAGTGCAATGCCGGGCATTCTCTAAGGAAAGTGATGTTCCTCAGCCAGAGTGTAAAATTCATTGTTTGGTTCTTCACTCGCATTCAAGAGAACATTACATGATTCCAAGTAGAAAACAGTGGTTCTCTTTGATGGTTTGTTGCAGTGACCAGTTAGGATGGTTATTTAAACCACTTGCATAAGACAAGACAACGTTATGGAAGCCAGATGGTTTTAAAACATGTGGAGGAGGGACTGAAATGAGTGATAGAAATGGAGAAAAAAGAAGAAGATGAAGGCAACTAATGTAACAAAACCAATGTGTGGAGAGATATCAGGATAGTACAACCTCATTACCCGATTCTTGGACTTTGTTTTAAAAATGTCATAAGTATTTTTGTATTGGGATTTATGTAATTAAAACTACCATTAGAAATATCAACTCTCTATTGAACCCCATCTAAAATGTGTTGATTTAATTCAAGATCACTTTTAAAAACACACTGTTGTTTATTTTTGTGCTACTCCTCCTCAAGACCACCCGGCTCCCAGCCTTTCATCAGTTATGTTCCTCCAGAAATAGACAAACCCCTGCTTTGACGACTAGTATCTGAGACGAACGGACGGCTGGAGATACTGACCTCCTGCTCCTGCTCCACAGCTGGGAGAGAGCTGACCGTTGGAGCAGGTACACATGTTGGGTCTCGAACAGAAGCCATCGCCACAGGAATTCCTGCAAATGGCTGAAGACACCAAGAAACGGAGATGTGAGATGAATCATCATCCAACCGGGCTTTTGAAGTAGAACTCAAAGCGGGACTTACGGACAATACACTGGTTCCCTCCCGGCAGAGTCTTCCAGCCCGGGCAGCAGTATGAATGGAAGCGAGAGCCACACACATTGGGCCTGGAAAACACAAAGACAGAACAAACAAACTCACTTACTGAGATATTTTTCCAAAACATATTTCAGCGAAAACTCCTGAACAAACACACAGAGATATGAGTTATTTTCCGAGCTCCCCCGGACGCTGATGATTCCTCCTCGACAGCAAACAAAACAAACTTTGATACCGGGCTCTCTGGTGAGCGATAGCTTTCTCAGAATAGGGAGTGAACGTGTGGGGGGTCTCCAGAAGGACGGGGTGTTGGTGGTCAAGGATGAATTTGAAGTTGGAGTCATAACACAATGTGAATATTCCAGCGACTCTTAGAGGCTACAACCTTTTTCTCGGGCAGCTGTAAGACTCATCACAGCTTATGGAGCGTTTGATTGGTCCACCAGGTCAGCCACAAGGCTTTTCTCCGAGGAAATAGTAAAACCACAGCTAGAGACACACAGTTGTTCTCACACACAAACAAGAACGTATGCATCTCTAAACTCTCTCGGAAGCCCTTCCTTCTTGAAGGAACCCCAACCCTCCCCATGATGCTAGAGCAAATATACGTTATTTAATAATTGCTTTCCGAAAACAAAACAATCTTAAAAACATCGTAGCCAACCGTGTGGTTCACCTAATCATAGCCTTCCTGACCTTTCGCAGCGAGTAATGACAGCGTTTGTGGCCACTGGTGTCGGTGGTTTGCTGCTTCGCGGAGTTTGACTTGCATTTGACAGAGAACAGCTGGTAAAAGAAATAGGAGGTTACGTCTTTGGCTTCCTAGGCGACCGATTTCTAGGCTATATCCGTCTCCTGTCGTTGAGTTATGACAGCTTAGGAAACAATTAGGTTTTTTTTCAGACTGATTTCTTAAAGATAACTCTTTTTTTTTATGACTTAGGAATCTGTGGTCAAAAAGTATGTTAAGATCTAGCAGACACAAAAGTACTGTACTCTGCCTTTGTCTGTCTGTTTTATCCATTTTTATCTATTCAACTGAATACAAAGAATGCACATTCTTCCTGTTCATGGTCAGAATTACAAAATGTCTCATTCTCAAAGCAAGTCAGTCTCATCCTTTAACCTATCTTGGTCTTGATCTATGTTCTTTATATCTGGACTTTGTCATCCCTTGCACTTTGTTCTTTTATTTGAACTTTGTTCCTGTTCTTGTTTTTTATGAAACTATCGTCTGCTGTGTACTGAAAACCCAATTAACCCCGAATAGTAAAGTCCATCTAATTTAATCTAATCTAATCTAATTTTCCTCTCTACAGAAGTCATGCTTATGCTCATTATATCCTGGAGTAACACACCCATGAATCTAACTGGTTGTCTTTGCTGTAACCTTGAAAAGCAATATCATTATTTCTTGTATTTTCCTACTGAGTCAAGCCCAGAAAAAAACCTCACTATCTTCAACTCTTACACTTTAATCTGTATTTACGTTAGCGATATCATCCATACCTCATATAAAATGGCAGGTGTTCCTTTCACATTCCACCCTGCCTGCATCTTCCTCTTTGCCTCATTTGATCAATTTTAATTGATGGTAAAAGACACACCCAGCACTCATACTACTTCTATACTGTTTAATCTCAGTACTTCTGTGATTGATTTAACACACCAGTAATACATTCCCTGACTTCTTAAGTATTAACAAATTGTTAAAAATGAAAATGAAATGTGAATGGAAAACAACAACACAGAGTTGTTTCCAGAGAGATTGTTTTTGGTGAGGACATATAAATGAAGTCGGGAGTTCCATCAACTTCCAGGAGAATCTTGCTATAGCAAAGGCTCCTGGGTAATGACTGGTAAAACTTAAAGATGAAGAAATACTGGACTGTAACTCTGAAAACATCTTGATGGCGTCAAATAAAGTTGTTACGCCGTCAAATGACTTCAGATCTCTTGTAAATAGTGTTGCTGCATCAGTGCCACAACATAAGCTATGATCCACACTTTGACCGACAAGTACTCATCAACCGGATCTGCGGCGACAGTGGTCTGTCAGCAGGGAAGTGACAGCTGGTCAGAACATCTAGTCGACGGTGAGCCGAGCACACCTCAAACAACATTAACAGATGGTGAAAAAAAAGAGAAGAGGGGTGGGGGGGCAGGTGGGCAAGGTTAAAGACCTGGTAGCTGGAACATAGCAGTTCATATAAGAAAGTGTGAGGAGACGTGGTAAGGAGAGGATGGTGGGAAAAGGGGGGAAGAAACGCGGGATTGGTGGGAGGGAAAACAAAACAAGTTGATGCTGAGAAAAGGAGGAAGCAGGAGGAGTGGGAGCGGAAATCAGAGATATGGCAGAAGCACGGAGAGGCCGGAGCCGGTCGGGGGGCTACGTTTCTGGGGCAAACACAAAACAAACAGATTCGTCGACGTATCGGACAAAGAAACACACGGAGTGAGTACATTAGCGTTCCAGCACTTAATGAGCAGTCGTACGATCTGTTTCCTCACCAAGCATTTAACATTCTTTACATTACAGACATGGAGAGCGTTAATAAATGAAGGATTAGATGGGTTTGACCCTGAGGTGTTCAGTTTGTTATTCTTCCTTTCTTTCTTTCTCTCTCCATCTTTCCAACAAGAATAAAGAACAGACCCCCCTACAACATAAGGGTCGGTGCCTTCAGGGGGTTTCCTGAAATATTTGACCGGCCTTTGACTATTCACGGGTCTCAATCTAAAGGAAATTAACTCTTCGTTCACCATGTAGACGCCTTTTGAAGTCGTCAACCCCTTGTTGATGCAGATTTAACGTTCATTGGTTTTCTTATGCCTATTACCAGCACAGTCCTCGAGTATGACATGGGATTGGGAAGGTTTTGAAGTTCTCGTCATTCACAGGACTTACGAAAAAAAAATGAATAAAACACAGAATACATCAACTTGCTAAAATAAATCAACTTTCGATGTGATCCCACTCATTTCAACTCCCACGGAATGAACTCATCAGCAAACATAATTCTGGAGTCATAGAAATTTCATTGTTGATTTTCTTCACCGCTTCTTCCCGTATGGGGGTCAGGAGCTGGAGCCTATCCCAGTTTCTTTGGCTGTGAGGTGGGGGACACCCTGGACAGGACGCCAGTCCGTCGCAGGGCACAAAAAGACACACAACTATTCACACACACACTCATACTTAAGGACAAATTCCCCTAGTTCCCAATCAACCTCTGTATGGTGTGTGGGAGGAAACCGGAGTGTCCGGAGTAAACCCAGGCAACACGGGGAGAACATATGAACTCCACACAGAGAGGTGACCTGACCTGGAAGCGAACTGACAACCTTCTTCCTGTGAGGTGATCGTCCTAACCATTGTGCAATTCAATGTCCATCATTTGGTTGTCTAAGCATGGAACCTTTGGTACTTGTACTTGGATCTTAAACAGCAACAATTTATTTTTAAATCTCACAATCTCTCCCTAATCTTTTTGTTGTCGGGTAATGCCTGGGTTCCTAAATTAGAAAGACTCTAGAGACATTTGCCTCCTGAGGTTCCAAATGCAGAGTCGACATGCAAGAATCTCCGGGGTCAAAGGTCAAAGCACTTGAGAGCAGTCAGTCTGACTGAGGAACAAGGCGAGATTGCACAGGGATGAAAAATGACCTCAGACAGTCCATAAAGACCGGGAGCACACAGTTGCCAGGACACCAGATCAGGTGTTTGGGTGTCTTTGTGCCGGTCAAAGGTCAAAGTTCGTCTGCCTGGTATTTGACCCAAAGTTTGGTAACCTCTTTTTCTGCCTGAAGCTACACCTGGGCTTGTTTCTCTCCAATCAGATCTGAGAGTCCGGGTGATGAATTGAGGGCGTTCACTGATGTAGATGATACAGATAAGATAAGAAATGATACAGAGGCGAAAAAAATCTCTTGAAAAAAGACATTTTTGGTCGAATAAAATAGGTAAAACTGAATAACCGTGATTGTTTAAATTTAGAACTTTGAAGACCTCCATTACAACTAAGCGTCATTTAGATTATTTTACATTTCAGCAAACACATAAAGTTAGTTACACATCCTGCAAATCAGAAGGAAGTTAAAGTTTGTCGTCCTCCAGCAATTACAAGGAACCGTCATTGGCATGAACTCATGCTCAATAATCGTTTTAAAAAAGAAAACTTGTCTGTGTCTTTAGAAGATCAAGCCATTGACTTATAGTAAACTTTAAATTCTTCAGCTCCTTTTATTGTTTACAGCCACTTGTCAGTTAAAAATTAAACTTGCTTACAAAAGGATAAAGCTGTAAGTAAGTATTTAGTTATAAGTTATTTGTCGTCCTCCAATCATTACAAAAGTCTGATTCCATTCTACTTTCTATAATAAATATGTCGACTAATAGAGACGCAATTTACTTCCTTTAATCGCACATCAGAGTTCTTGGTTTTTTAAAGATCATTCATGGCTCAAAATTATATTCCAAGATGTTATATTATACACCCCTGCTTCTATTTTCCTTGGCTTCATGTTGTAACAAGACCACGAGTCCACCCTGGCTGCACTCTCCTCACTGTATGACCTCAATCTAATAATGATGTGTAAGAATCAGAATCAGAATCCTTTATGAATGCCATTATTAGTCGAGGGGATCCACTTATTATGAAATTGTTTTGCTACAATGTGCCACATCTAACATCAGAAAATAACCTACTAAACATAAATACAAGTAAAATTTACAATTAAGCTATTTGCAGATGACAGGTTAACCAGAGATAAAAAGTGAAAATAAAAAGACTTCCATCTAGAAGTACTGTTTAATACACTTCTCTGTAATTTAAAAAAGTGAAAAAGAGCGAGTCTAGGGGCCAGGATTTTAAACTCAGTCCAAGTCTCAGGCTATATAATATATATATATATATATATATATATATATATATATATATATATAATATTCAAACAAATTGAACCATACAAAAGAGAGAATAAAAGTTTAAGTATAATGTTTTGTCACCCTTCATTTATTTTATTCGGGACTAGATAAGGCTATAAATTAATGCCAAAATTGACAAAATTGTTACAAACTGTTTAATTTTCACTAAGAGACACATTTTGGGTTTTTTTGCCTCAAAGCTTTGCTTAAAGTATCTGCAGCCCAAGGTATATTTGGCCTTCTTGCCTGAGTTTGATACATTAAAACCAAACACATCGTCTTTTTACTATTAGTTGAAATAAATAACTCAACGTCGAGTTCCAGAAAAGGAGATAAACAAAGATAAATCCAGTGTTTTCTTATTCAAACATTTACCATGGTGCAGGATTAAGTAATTGTTGTGACGCTATTCTTGATTCCCAGTAAGAGCGAGTGGCAATTATTTGTGAACTAGAAACATTTTGAAGTCTAAAGTTAATTTTGAAGGGTCGACTATCATTGGAATCATTCAAAATATTAAGAACCGTCCACAGAAAGTAAAAATAAATGAAAATGATCTCAATTATAAAAGAAAAAACGCAAATTAAGGTCTGATCAAATTATGTTTTTGTTATTTTATAGATGATTCCCTCACTATCCTTGATTCACTGATGAATCTAGTTCAAGTCTCATGACCAGTCCTGTCATGACCGAAATACCCTACATGAGAAAAAGCAAGATTCAATCTTCACTGGGAGATCATGCACTGTTCATCTGTCTGCACTTTTCCTCAGTTTACGGCTCAAAGACTGCATATAAACATAATCTCTAGACAAATAAATACCTAAAATGAAAGCTAATGCAATAAAACAAAGGGAAAAGAGGGACTTGTTACCTCTTTGAATTATCCTTGCAGGATTTATTTTTTCCATTTGTGTCTTCGTGCCACCAGATGGACTTTTAGGAGTTTATTTCTTGAAAAGGATCTGATGCTATCGTTTTGATCAAAGAGTTCTGGAAGCCTTAAACATATATACTTCTCTAGTCTTTTTTTCTGAAATAAATCTGCCTCCCTTCCACCATCCAGACACCAAATCATCGTCCAAAGCCAGCTGGTAGAATCATCTACCACCCTTGAGTTCACCCATGCCAGGCTGCGAAGCCAAAAAATCAGAGCCAGTCGGCGTCAGATCTGGGACTACCAGAGACAAACCAGGGGATGTGGGGTCCTCGCCAGCAAATAAACACTGCACCTCAGCTCCAGGCCAACATAATGACCGTCATTAAACTCCCTCTTTTCCAAAATCTGTGAAAACCCACACTGAGTTACTGACAGCCTCGTCGAATCGCTCTTGAATCAAAGCATGTTGGATGGGAAGGAGTCGTAGGATTTCAACGAGTCCAGTGGTAATTCTAGGACTGAACACGCTGCCAAATAAGATCTGTTTGGAACTTAAATCGGACTGATTATAATGACTTCCTCAACAGCCGACGGTCACTTATAGTCTGAAGAAAAGTAATTTAACGCGTCCACTTGTGTGCTTTGGCAGAGCGGGCGAAGCTTACGATGAGATTTACTCGGCAACACCTGAACATCAAGAAACAATCAAGCAGTTCGTGGCAACACACCAGTTCGAATTAGTAACAAGACGCCTCTCGGAGATTCAATCTCATCTCAGGAACACTGACGTTCATAATATAAACTTGCCCATGTGTTCTTTCGGGAACAAAAGTTGTGTTTCCAACACTATGACAAAGATAAATCAATGGAAAATGTCTGCAGGCTTTTGTTACTTTTTAGCTTTTTTACTTGAATACAAATCTTGATGGGAATCGTTTCTTAGTATTGTCTCTAAGTTCTGCTCAAATCTATCGAGTTACTGATCAGCTTAGGTTGAGTTTCAGGAGCCAAAAGGTTTAAAATTAGCATCAGCTTTGGATCGACGGGCCTTTGAGAAATTCAATCTAACTTCTAACTTTCATCATCTAAACAGGGAGTCAAATCAACTAATTGAATGTGGAACGCAAGGTATTTAAATACATATACTACCACTGTGTAGAAAAGCAGTATACATTGAAAATACAACATACAAAAAAAATCATGTTCATTGTAATGCACAGAGATTATATCGTTCAAGCGTTGAAATTTCCAAAGCTGTTTGTGAGCAGCTGAAAATCTTCTACATTTAATCTGGAAACTTTCAAAGTATGAAAAACGGATGCAGATGTACTTGAATTCAAAGAAAGAAGAGAAAGATGTGGTTTCAAGAGAACAAAAAAAACCTGCTGATGAAATGGAGCTGATTGTGACACAAACCACAGAGCTTTCTCATGTATTTATTTTTCGTTAAAAATTACCATCGAAAGATTAAAAAGGAAGACTGATATCATATTTAATTCTGACTTCCTGATTAAGAAGAGGCAGTTTTTTAAACCCAAGATCTAAGCTTATAATCACATTTACAGGGGGATCCTCTAGTGATGATCTGGTGAAGCTTCGTGAAACAGTGTCATTATTTTCAGGGCCCACTAGATGGCGCCCTCTGTACTATTTTCCTGTATTTTGAACAACTGTTTAAATTACGAAATACATAATACTGGTGGCGCCACCTACTGACCTCTAAACAACATGAAACTGCTTCATGAAGCTTCATCAGCCCATCACTAGGATTCAGTACTGGACCTTGACTTGTATATTTAAAAAAGGTTGGTATGAAAACACTTTCTCGCTGATGAGCTCAACCATTTTTGCGAGTCAAATCACGAAAAAAATGTTTTTAAAGTAACCAAACATTTATCAAGTGTTGAGGAAAACAGTGCAATTTGAAACTGACGACATAGACAGAAGAGGAGATCCAGATTGCAAATTGCTTCATCAGTACTTTCCAGATGTGTTTGACAGAAGACAAATCATAATAAAACAACAGAACTTTGACCTGAAAATATATATATAATCCAATCATGATTTCAATAGACATAATTAAGAATATATGGAAACTTTCAGAAAATCTCAATAGCTAGATTTCGGGTCCCAATCAACGAAATGAATAAAAGTAGTTTATGAATTTGAAGTTGTTCTGTTTTAATGTGATATAATGATGAGTTTAATCTTTTTTAAAGACTAATTTTGACAAGTTTGTCATATAATATCTATCTTTTTGTTTGCTTTCCACTTTGGCCCTTGTTATTTCTCCTGCTGTCACCTACAGCGTTGAAACAAATGCCTCTTTTCATAGCCCCCTCTGGTGATACGAATACCTCATTTCCTGTGGCTTGGCACTGGGGGAACCATAAGCTGGGACAGATGGGCGTCTGATTGCAATAACTGATGTAGACAACGGGCCCCAACAAAACATCCTTTGTTTTCTTAAGAAGTGGCGAAATATACAATGAGAGCTGATGTGCGTCGCGTCGCATACTCTGCGTTTAAGCGAGAAAATGGAGTGTAAAGAACGTCCCTGCCGGAGAGATTTGACGTGATCTCCAGTTCATCTGACTGACTCTCACCCATGCAGGCGGCCAAATAAACAACAGCTTTGAAAACACACACACGTATGTTCACATGAACCACACACAGACCTCCATCATGAACAACTTTTGTGCTGTTAACACACTCGGAGAACTGGGTCACTGATCGCCCGTCAGCCCCTCGTGAATGCAAAGCTGCATTTTTCCCTCATTTATTCCCATGAAACGTCAATTTGCTGTAAATACTCTGGGAGATTTCAGTAGGACCAGCAGCTTGTTAAGAAGAACATGTGCTGTTTTGGAGAAAACAATGTGGTAGTTATTCAGCAGCGTAATTTGGTATAAGGCGAGTTTGGCTTCGGCCCAGGAGCCCAGCAGTAGAAAGAGCACTGCCAGGAAAGAAGGAGAAAGACATTTATATTTTAAAGCCTCAACAGTTTAAGCATTGACTGAACTTTAAGTTGGCTCTATGACTTTTACCTCAGAGTGGTCATATGCTTTTAAAAGGCTTTGTGAAACTCGTATTCCTCAATAAAAGTAAGATTTTTTAAATACAAAAAGTGTCATTAGACTTTAATCACATCAAGTTTAGGATTTTGAAGTCTTCCTTTCCAAGATTCAGTCTGTCATCATGACCATTAATGGACTTAATACTTTATAAAGTTCTCCCCCGTCTGTAATCTGGGCGAACAAGAGGTTACAAGAGCGGAGTCCATTATGACATAATAATGGCTTCACTCCTCCTTAAGACAGCTGTAATCCCACCCTGCTTTGTTTATACAAGAAGTCCCTCTGAGGTGGAGACTTCCAGGATTGATGACGTGCTGTGACAAACCATGATGCTTGACCAATCAGGGCAGAGTTGCCGTGGTTATGGTAAACAATATTTCATCTCCAGAAAAACAATGTTTTCAGTGGGCGGGGCTTAAGGTCATTTTCTAATGTAAATATTTAAATGAAAAGAGAGTTTTGTACAAACAGACACTGATGATACAATACAATATTTAAGACACACTTAAATCAACCCACTGTCACTTGCTCAAGTACTACTTGCTTAGGAGATTAGCATTGATGTTCCACCATTAATTCTACCAAGATGGTGAAGAAAATTGAATCTTTCTCAGGGAGAAACGGGAACTTAATGGGAATGTAAAAGTCTCTTAGTTTTGGACACTTTCTACTCTAACTTCGAACCCAAAGAACTTCACATTCATGCCCTTATTGTAGCCACGCTTAAGCCGAACCACCTGAAGGAATCACTGGATAAGCATCTTGCTTCATTACACATTGAATGTCCAGAACCCCGGGTCAAACATTCCATTAACAGGGCGACCCTTCAGCCGCGCCTCCTTACCAACACGCCCCCCAGCTAAGAGGTTTCATATCCCTAGAAGGTAATCAGCTTTAACATAAAAACCCATTTCATTCATGTGTTCAGATTTAGAGCCTTACCCTCTCAGCGTCTCCTGTCCACGCCGACGGACCCGTTGCGCCTCCCTCTGGTCCACGGTTCCGGTGAAGCGGCTAGCCTGTACCGGCTCGCCTCCAGTATGTCCTCCCGCCACGTCGGCGGCTGCGAGACAGAGCGTCACCCATCCCAGCAGCACCTGAGCCAGCTTCGGCGCCGCCATTGGTAGCTCTGGCTTTCCCTCCGGCCGAATACACTCCTGTTTTTTTTATTGTTCCCTCTCAGGCTCTCTGTTCACCGTATGGACCCAGGCTCAGAAGACTAATGTAGACCTGGACCCTGACCAAGTCTTGATGCACGCTCCTGACTCGGGGCCTAGACGGGAAAGATAAGATAAAAGCATGAGAAGCCAACACTAGCAAAAAAAATTCTTTGAAGACTATAAAAGTAAATCAAGTTCAACGGGACTTGTTCGCATGATTCTTATGTCAAACATTAGCGACGGTTTCGCCCACTGATTGGAATGTTTTGTGACATGCTTGTCGGTGATATGGAGCAAAGAGGAACCATCTGAGTTGGGGATGAACAAAGAAGAACATGCAAGGAAATGAAAGAGACACTGCCGGCAATCTGTTTTTAGTATAGTCGGCTTCAAAGCCTCTCATAAATGGTTTGTCACTCTGTTGACACCACAAACAGTGTGTACTGACGACGGCAAAACCTCTTAAACCGGCAAAATGGCTTCAAAATCGTTAGACGGATGTCTTCAAGTGGTTAAGACCTGATGTCGCTGACTAGCGCGAGGATGCATGTCGACATCGGTGGTGGCACTGAAGTCAGTTTGTACGTATACAGGACTTTAAATTCTGAACAAATGTTTACACTTGTGACTAGAATGATTCAAGTTTAGGCTGAAAAATGAAGGTTTCTTTAAGGCTCTGAACCCAACTTTAGTCTGTGAAACACCACCACAGAAGTAGAGTTTCGATATAAAGTAGAGAAGCTGAAAATAACCTAAAATGGTGCCGTATCAAATGACTAGATTTAGGTAACCAATAGCTAATTTTATAAGGGAAATGATGGTCCAGACATCTGTCTTTCTGTCTGTTTTCAGGTTTAGTTTCTCATTCTTATTCGAGACTTCTGTGAGAATTGCTGTCATGTTCCTATTGTATGATATCCAAAATGACCTTGGCATTCCACTCTTCAGGTTTTTTTCTATATTATGAACCGCAATTCTCGTTCTTACCACTTGAGGGTCACACATTTTTAGGGACCACTACACAGATTGACCAACTACCAAAAATCAGTGACCCAATTTTTGCCAAGGAGCTAATTTAACATGACTTTGAAAAATCTATTTCCATAAACAACGTCCTCAATTTTCCAAAGGGATTGCGTCTTCACATGTAATTGATCCAAAATCACATTGACTACAAGGCCAGGACTGACATGAGCCAACTGATACTCTCCAGTTGTTAGAAATTGCTGTTGAACCTTTCCAGAACATTTCATTGAAATTTCTTCCTCTGTTTTTCAGTGTTGCTAACAGACACACACAATGAGCACATAACCTCCTTGACAGGGGTAATAAAGTCGGATCACCGGTGCAGTCAGTGTAGCAGGTGGTATAAATGATGTCAGAATCCAGGCAACAAGAACTAACTTTCCGAGAGCATATCTCACCACAGACGTATGGTGGTTGCTGCTCTTGGCTTCTAATGAACTAGTGCTTGTAGTCAAGTGGGATTTCCCCGAGTACTTGAATCGTGAAGGCCGATTTTTTTTTTTTTTTTTCGTCTATCCTTGGTTGTCAACAGTTTGGAACACCTTGTGACCGCTGGTTCCAATAGATGACTCAACAAAGCCTTGTTAAACCACCAGTTGATTCATGATACTTTACCGTGAGATCAAGATGTAAGATAAGTTGTCGCCACCAGCTCTTTTCTTGACTGATCTCAAAAAGCCTAATTTGCTCTTACATTTTGTGAAAAGAAGCATCTAAAATAGGTCATTTTGAACTTACATCTGTATCAAGTTGTTCTCTCGTCTAGTTCTGGACGTAGTTTTCCAGACATCTAACGTGTTGAACGACCAGAAAACTAACATGAAAAACAAGTCTCGCAAACCTTTGAGTCATGGAGGTGAAAACGATCATAACGGACTGAGTGGCCATGAAGTTTATTTTCTCTTCTCCACTCTATTATAGACCACAGGTTGGAGAGTGAAATGTGGGCCCCTGGTGATATACAACCTCGGGAAGACCCAGCCTCCAGACCTTCAGCCCTCGAGCCGCTGGTCCAACCACATCACATATTAGTGTAGACAAAGGAGAGGGAAGAAATATGGTTCCACACCCCAGTGACTCGGATAAATAGAAAGACCAGCAGTGATAGAAGAAAGCAGAGCGCCTGTACAAGATAAATGGTTCGCTTTTAAAGTGCTTTAGAGGCCATTGTGCGAGAGAGAGTTATTACTGATACCCCAAAAAGATTATCGACGTTGCCAGATAAGATAATGAGTCACATCACATGTTTTAATAAATAATCTTTCTTTTGTTAGGATGGAAAATCTGACCGTTTTTTCCACAATTATACCTCTGCCATATCAGGGAGTAAAGAAGGTTTGGAGAATCCATCTTCTCAGGAGTTATTTAACAAGTAATGACGTCACTGCCCATTAAATTATTGATGGAAACACCTTAAAAGCACACATTTTACTGTGAGGAAATTGTAGAAATATATATATTTTTATAAATGTAATGGAAAATAAATCTGGAGAAGGTAAGAATTAAATAAATCTAAGTATTACTAAGTTAGTATTCAGAAAAGATACTTCCATAGCTATAAAATATAGGTCAATGGATTCAATTTCTTTAAGTAATCTGGCATAAATTTAAAATAATAAAGTGGTCACTGTACTCTACTGAGTGGACTCCATTTTTGTTATGTTGCTGGAGCAGAAAAAACTTCCTCGACAGCTGTGGAATTTATACGAGACAATGATATGTTACGTTTTCTAAAGATGTTTCAAAATAGGAAATCTAAATGAGATTAGTCAGAAATGTAGGCAAGAAAAAGTATTTTTTTGAGTGAACTACCACCCACTAACATCTTCATATTAAATATGAAGTATTGTTATTCACTACATGGAAATAAGCTTCCTGCAGAAAAAACAGGTATATATTTTACCAAACTAAACATCTACTCAATATTCTACTCAAAAATATGCACACAATTACACATAAGCCCCAAATATTCCACTTTTGAGCACATTTAGGTCAAGCCTAAACACGTCATCCACCATCTTATTCAACGAGTCAACTTGAAATTCACTGAAATTCACCGCTTGCATAGAAGTCACAAACATGCTTCAGAGACACCCTCTTTTGGAAAAAAAATGCACTGTAAAAGTTTGTCGCTCTTTTTTTAAAACAAAAAAAGATGCAAAATGCGCAAAATTCTGCCTTCCAAGGTCATTTTTTTCCAAGACGCTGCCCCTGTGAGTGGAACTCAACTTTATGAATGGAGGAAAAACGCAGCATCAGCTCTTGCTCGCTTGAAACACGAGTTTAACAAACGTCTGCACTTTTTTTTTTTACTCTCACCGGAGAAGACAAGAAAAAAGCAGGATGAGCCAATGGAAAAAGAAAAAAAAACCCTGACATGCAGAGTCACGCAAATCACAACCATCAAAGGAAACAAAAACGATCCTTTGTAGTGGAACGAGTTGAGCGCATCTGAAGGAACAATAGTGGCTCTCAGGAGCCACAATAAAGAAGTTAACACAACAATACCTTTCGAGAGTGCGAGAGCCTTTCGCGTCGAGGAGCCCACCGTCAGTATTTGACGCAGGATACGAGCCCCGGGATGGAATATTGAAGTGCAGCCTTGTGAGAAAAAGAGAAAAGTTAGGGAATTGCCCTGTTTGGAAGAGGGGAGGGGACAGAAAGTGGGAGAGGGGGTAGTAACGGACTGCAGGGCAAACCCACATTCCTCCAGACTCCTGGAGTTATTATCACAGGGGCCAAAGCCCCGCAACCTGGCTTCACGATCACCTTAGAGGAAAATGTCATTGTCATCAGATGAAATAAAGTTTGCAAGAAAAGATCCTGATACACAGCGAGAGTTTTTATTAATGATCAAATGTGTCGTTTATTCCTGGGTAACCATTTGCTAATCATTTGTTAATTTTTGTCACATCAATAAAGTTGCATTCAAACCAGACTTCTCCACTCCAATAATGAGCTCTTTACATTTTAGGAAGTGTCCCTATTCATAAACTCATAACTCTGTGATTTGCATGTTGTGAACTACATAAAATATGTTTTATTATCACTGTAAATATATATATATATATATACTATAATATAAATATGTTCTTTATCTTTAGACTTAGATTATATCATCTTGTTCTTTCTCTTTGTTCTTGTTCTTATTTTTATTTTTATGAATAATTGCTGTATTGCTGTGTCTAATTGGAAAAAAAACAATTTCAATAAAGTTCTACCTAACCTAACCTAAATATTAATCCTAGATAATAGTCTCGATTATAAAATATATGATTTTCAAAATAATATAAATCCTTATGAAAATCAAGATTTCTCACACTTCAGCACAGCGCCCATAACGTATGTGCTGTAACACGTGACATACCCTAAACCCCTTTGCCAGAGCCAAGGTCTCAAGCAAGCACAGAAAAGTTGTCATCATTTATCTGGGAATAACACATATTTAAGAAATTTCTATTTTTGTACTGTAAAGTCAAGGGAAAGAAATAGCGATGTATTGTACTTGCTAGCTAACAACAGACAGCCATAACAGAACTAACTGTAGTCAATTTATCTTTGTATATTTTAAAGATTAACCAAAATAAAATAACAGATGTATAAATTATATCAAATTGGGGACATTTGTGTGACAGGAAAAAAGCTTGTAAATGTAAGTAAGTAATTTATATTTGTAGAGCGCTTTTCTAGACCAGGGTCACAAAGCACTTAAACAATCAAAACAATACCTAATAAAATATTTACTTAAAAGGTCAAGACACCACAGAGACAAACACAGGAGTCTCAGAAAATCAAGGAAAAGCCTGCATGAATAAAAGTGTCTTCAGATGTTTCTTGAAGGAGTCAGTAGATCCATCAAGCACAGAAAGAAGCTGTAGCAGCTGAAGATTTACTAGAAATTAATCTATTGCTCAAAAAGGAGGTTTTTAAAAGGATTGATGCATCAATCTTGTGTAATAAAGAGTAAAGATGAGGTCATCTGCTGGAGGAAAAATAACACCTGGCTGACAAACTAAGAGTTGCCGCCTAGTCTCTGCTCTCACCCACTTAGGTTGACTTTAAGAAAATAATGTTCTTTAATACAGACTCCGATGTTGTTGACAGTCAATTTACAAACTGAGGAGAACAACAGGGAGCGAGTGTTTCGCATCAACAACGGCTTTATCTACAAGTACTCCTTCTGTTTACATTCTTCTCCCGTTGTGATTGACACATCCTTGTGCTTTGTTGCCACAAGTGCTGATAGGAAGTTAGCATTGAGGGGTGGGGTGGGGGGGCATCTGGGTGGTATATTGGTGTGGACAGCTGAGCACATCTCACATGTTGCTACCTACTGCGCTGATGTCACCACTCTCTCGACAACACCGGTGAGACGCATCTCCAGGGAGGATGACCCTCGACAGCCGGGGCTACTTGGTACTGCTTGTTCTAGCCGTGTTGTTTGACATCACAGGGTTTTTATTCAATTTGACATCGTGTTGCCTTTTTAGTGACACAGCAATCATCCATGGATCAATATGTGAAAACCAAAAAACTATATTGTAATGTAATTAACTGTTATTATATTAAACATTTCCCAATTCCACTTTTTTTCCTTTCAATGATCTATGAAATTCAAGCCCAATATTGAAGGACATGCTTAAATATTTTCTCACCCAAGGCAAAAATTCTACTTGAAATGAGTCTTTGTAATGTGACCAACGTGTCATATTCATCCCATAATACCCTTTGGATAAAACTAAATTATTTATATTCACCCTTTATTACCATGAGAAAAGTAATTCCTCATAACGTAATTTTCTATTAATAATGCTTTTTATTTTAAAGAGAAAATGCAAAAAATATACTAATATTAATAGCTTCCTAATTACTCAATAATAAATATGTTATTTACGTAATTAGGTTTCTGTTAATACTTGTACATGACAGTTTCCCCCAGTAGAAAAAATACATAAGTGAAATACTTATATACTTGTAATAAATGTTTACGTTATAACCGTTATAACGTTATAACCGATCCAATACTATTCATATTCACAGTTACAAATGTTTAATTTTGAGTAATTAGGATGATATTAATACTTGTTTAGCTGTTATTTTTTTACTTCAAAAACAGTTTGTTAATGGTGAATTCATTCTCTCATTGTACTTATACAAAATAAGGGCTACTAAGGGGAGAGAACCTAGTTAAGTTCCGACCGAGTTACCTAGTTAGAATCTTTAATTACTTCTTCTTTATTTCCTGTTAATAATCAGTAATTAACTTCTTATGATCATCCTATGAATGGTAGAAAATATTCACAATGAACAAAGTGTGAGTAAGTCGTTTATAATGCTTAATAGGTGGCAGATTTTCAGTAAATACATATATGAATGAATAGATAATTAATAGTTTAAGTGTTTTTTAAGTGTTACCAATAAATCATATTAAAAGTGCTGCTTGAGACCTTGTCTCCTGAAAAGGTTTGTATGTAATCTGCTGTCTAGGATGTCATCCATGTTATAGGAAACTGTATTCTGCCCAGGTATGAATCATTATTTTCATAACACAGATTATACTTTTATATTTAAAATATATATTCTATAGTATAAAGGGTTGACTTGTGTGGATATAAAATGGATTTAATGACAATTTTAGATGCCAATTTTGGGAGTTTCTTACACATTTTTATACTTTAAGTGACAGTATTACTTAAGCCAATGATTCATCTTAACCTGGATATTTCGTTGCAAATCAGTGTTGAGAATTGTGCATGTGAACCTAGTTCCCCTCACCCAAGAAAGAGGAGTTGAATTGAGTAATCGTTCGCAGCCACACTCGGGCCCTGGAATCAATTACCTTGGATATGACATTGTATTTCAAATATGCTCGCTTTATGGCTGTGGCCACATCACTAGATGATTATCTCAAATATTAGCCAACGTCGACGCTCGACTACAGATTTCGGTTAGTCACACTCGGGGCCGGGAACCAGGATCAAAGCCACTACCTTCAACCACTGTTCTGGAAGAAGTCGCTTTCTTCTCGGTTCATTTCCCACCAGAAACAGATAAGCATGTGTCATTTAACTTCATTTGAACTTTTACTTTCAATGCCAAAATGTTATGAAATCCCCCAAATGTAACCCAAATTAACCTTCGCCTCGGACCGACTGCTGTATCCACCCGGGACAAGCCCTGTTAAATGAGAAACAGCCTGGAGGCTATTCTTGCCGTCTCCGAACGATGATGAAAACGCTGTCATTTGTTTTCTTTGGGCTTGACTCTTAGCACAAATGATCACCAGCACTGACAGTTTCTTTTCGGGGGAGTACTTTAATACTTCCCATCCAGCTAGAGTTTCAGAAACTTCACGAGTCACGGTGATTGAATCAGCTACAAGTGGATTATCTCACTTAAATATCATATTAAAACTTCCAATGGTCTTAAAATATGGAACCTCCGTTCCGCTCCGTGTTGATGTCTGCTTATGGAAAACGTATGTGAGGCTATCGCCACTCAGTAGATGTCTGCAGTGAATACATACATTTGTTTTCAGCCGTATTGTGGACTGAGATGAGGATGACATATTTTGGTGAGTTTTTACTTCAAAGACAATTACACCAATATCACATTTTGAAGCAAGCATTAGCAATGTTGCTAACTAGCATTAGCGAATACACAATCAATCAGTCTTAAAATACAATGAAAGAAATGCGTACGACTTCATTCCGGAATTGCTCATATATATATTTAATTGCTCTAATATATTTTTACACCAAAACAATAAAAGTAATTATGAATCTTCAAGATATCAAGCGATCAGATCGACACGGTTCAATCAATGCTAGTCTTCTTCTTGTCTTCTTCAAGTAAAAGACTAAAGATTATTTTTTAAAAACAAGAGTGTCTGTGAATGGTTGTAAGTAAGTAAGTAAGTAAGTAATATTTATTTATATAGCGCTTTTGGAGACCAGGGTCACAAAGCGCTTAGACAATCAAAAAAATACTCAAAAAGTACATACTTTAAAGATCAAGATAATACTGAGAACAACACAGGAGTTCGAGAAATTCAAGGAAAAGCCTGAACAAATAGAAACGTCTTAAGATGTTTCTTAAAGGAGTCAGTAGACTCCATCAAGCGCAAAGAGAGAGGAAGATCGTTCCAAAGCTTAGTTGTCTGTCTTTGTGTGCCCTGCGACAGACTGGCATCCTGTCCAGGGTGTCCCTTCCTCTCGCCCTATGAAACTAGGACAGCGGTAAGGGATAAAGAATCCAAAAATAAATCCATGCGTCTTAACCAAAGTTCTACACAAGACACTAGCTCTCTTAGAACAACGTTGAAGTAACAAAAACATTGTCTTTTGTGACTCTTGCTACTTCCAAAGGGTAGAGAACACGTATGTAGCAGCAGTTATTAGCCACAATTGTATGACGAGTATCAACAAAATGACATTGTTTTTTAATTTGCTATGTTCGTCACTAACCCTTTAAAAATGTGTCCCAGACTTGTTAACAATCACTCATATCGTTTGTTAGCTTTTAGCTACACTGGCTAACTCTGGCGCTGACCAAGCCGGCGGCAGAAAACAGGGGCGGATGTAGTTAAGGAAACGAAAAGTGGTTTATTACCGTAATCCTACCTCGCCACCTTAAAAGTGAAATCCAGCGTGAGTTGAAGTCGAAAAACACAAAGAGAGTAGTTCTTTGAAAAGAAGTGAATTGTCCTAATGAGGTAATCAATCAATAATGAGTACCATAAAGACTTCTGGGAGTCTATTGTTTGGATCGTTCTGGGGAGAGCATGTCTTGTCTCTCTAAAACCAAAAAACAAATCCTCTGTCTTGTTACTTGTTGGCTCAAAAACACAAGATACGCAAACAGGAGAGAGAGAGTGAGTGGTTTCGTAAGGGTCGTAAATACTTTCTCAACAATGGGGTTCATAGACTGGAGATCTGGAAATACTCTTTTTTCATTCCTACATCCTCAGAAGACTGGAGAGGATGTTGTAGCTGCTTCTTTCAATTTTTCTGGAACGTTTTCAAATGGATTTCAGGAGGAATTCAAGCAGAGTCGCTATCATACGATTACAATCATGTGCGCGATGCTGCACGAGATCTATATTAAGCCTCTTTTTTTCACATGAGGGGCAGATTTTAAGATCCGCCATTGAACTACGGTACTTCAATGACATGCTTAATGATAATTGGATGTTCTGCTTGGTCAGTATAACATGATTACGTGTAGTTCAGGAAGATACATTAATCCGAGGGCTCCACACCTATCAAAACAAGTCACCGGTATCGTCTGTCATACTTCAGTCTGTTCAACATGGAAACCCGGCTAATGGGGAACATGCAGCATGTTATAGGATCAGTGCTCAACATGCTTCGGTCAGGATGATTTGTGGTGTCCTGCGCAAGCTCTCAAGGAGTCTTACAGTCTCTGGGATGGATGGGAATAAAGAATGAAGGAGTTAGAAGCGTGTTGTGCATGTGTAAGCCACTCTCTCCTCCAGCAGTTCCTCCCTCTCTCCTCTAAACAGAACCACATCTGGCCTTGACTTCCTCTCTTTGTCTCACATACTCTTTGGGGCAGACTCGTTTGTATACATGCATGTAAACACTTGAACACGCAGACACGCCTCATGTTGACCCGGGGTCAGTACACACAAAGGGGATGCCCAACATGACTAAAAGTAAGAGTGGTAACATGTTACGTTCTTCAGAGCTTCGGTTGCTCATCATACTCACAGTCACCTAGTTGAGATTTGTTTTTCTTTTCTTCATATACAGTATCTGTAGTAACCCTCACAGCTAGTGACCATTAAACAGCAGAAACTATCTTGTGTTTGACAAAGACATTCAGTTTCTAGTTAAAAAGAAACACTGACCACAAGTGTTTCCTTCAACTGAGAAAAATCTCTAAACTTGGGAAAATTATGTCACACAATATTGATCGTATTATCCATGTGTTTGTGTCTTCTCGTTTCTCGGACCGTTCTCGGACTATTGTAACAGTTTATTTTCGTGTCTGAACAAGAAGGAGCTGTCTCGCTTGCAGTTAATACAAAACTAGAGCAGCTCTAGTAGAAGAAGTCACATTTCCCCGATCCTTAAAACTCTTCACTGGCTTCCAGTTTCTTTCAGGATCAATTTTAAAATTCTGGTTCTTACTTTCAGATCTATTCATGGTCAGGCTCCTCCTTACATCAGTGATCTGATCCAGCCTTACACCCCATCTCGGGCTCTTAGGTCTGTGGATCAGAATCTGCTGATGGTTCCTGAACACAAAGAAGAATTTTTTTACCTAACCTACCTAACCTAACCTAACCTAGAATTGTACATAGCCTAGTAAGCTCTACAATACTCGACTGGACTCTACCCGGTTCTGTTGTGTTCTTAACAGCATGGTAGAACTGTAACTGCGATCCCAAGGTTCAGACCTTTTTTGTGTCTGGTGGGTACACAACTGCCTCCAGGTTTCACACAGCTTTTTTATGACTGCCCTTCCCACCTTAAAGGAGGTAGCAGGGCCGGTGGAAACACAACTGAAATGGGTAGTGTCAAGCTAAGTTGACATGAATCAAGTAGGCCTGGAACAGTGTAGTAGAAAAGCACTATAAGGCAGAGGTGTCAAGTGGAACCGTGGAGGTCGGAAAAGACTTACAGTTACTTCAATATTGTGAAATTGTTACGTTGGGTGGGAAATCTAACCTTGAAAAATACGTGTTCGCAGTAAATTCTTCATACCTCTGTTTGCTCCAGAAGTATAGACATGCGTTGGATCTTCTCTGATGAACATTTCTGTGTCTGGAAGCTGATAAATCATAAAAAACATTCCATGCTCAGGAGTTTGACGGCATTGCTGGCATCATTCTTGCCGGTTCTGTTGTTGTAAAAACATCACGTAATTTTCCTTCAACGGTAACGGACGACCTATAATGACGTATCTGCTTTCTGAGATGCCAAATGACCCTCATTCCTTCCTTCCGTTTTGAAGGCTAGCTTTAAAGGATAGACCTTAAGGACTCATGACGACGGTTAAGGAGATGGATGGGATTGGGTCCTTGGCCCCTCTGGGCCCTGGTCCTGTGGTGTCAAGCAGACTCACACGCACATCCATTTGGCTTTTAAAAAATCAAGGAATTTGCACAAATAAAACGGGGCTCTGGCCTCAGATTTGAGTTGGCGTTGAGAGACGGATTATGTCCTTGAATTCACTTCCAAATGCGTAGCAGGAATGTGATGCAGGAATGCAATGGTCAGAGATTTAAGTACATTATTGGTAAAGATCAGTTTTTCCTTTTAAATGGTACATTCTAAACTCAAGATTTATAGTCGCCTCAGAATTTTAACCAACCCAAAAATCTTACACAAACTATACAAATGTTTTTGGTTTTCGTGATTGTCTGGTGAGATTTAGGATGAACTAAAGGCTAAAGACCGGACAAGAGTTCTTCCCCCGTCCAATAACAATAGTGAATCGATAGTTAAATTTTATACAAGATAGTAACTTAGCTAATAGAAACTAACTTGCTGCTGCTGTGGGTGTTAGGATTCTAGATGTTTTCATTCGACTTAAACACTGGTTTCATGTTGAGCTTCACCCTACAACTCAAACACACAACTGCCACTAAATCTGTTGGCAGAAATCAATTAATCTGTCGAGTTTCGTTTGCTTTTTGTCAAGGGAAAATAGTCCCGGTCTGACTTGCGGCGAATTATTGTGGTTGTGCATTGACAAGAGCAAACCTTTGGTAGGAAAAGAACAGGCTGCATCGTCGTCACCCGAGCCCGGCCCTGTGTGGTTAAGAACGAGGGGGGTATGCAGATGTTGGGGTGTCTTTTGTTTCTTGAATCAGATCTTTGTTGACAAGGCCGTATAGAAACCAGATGAGGATTCTTTATTTTTTTTTTTGTCCTTGCATGAACAAACTATTATACACGTTTGCCTCTGCGCATATACACAACATACACGTCAGGTAATCCATCTCCCTGAGCCTCGGAGGAAGGATTCCAAAAAACGTCCGCTTGGATTTTGCGTGAGCTTTTCTGACGGTCAGTTCCCTCACATGCGATCTGGATTTTCACTTGTTTATTTGTTAAATTCTTGAATTTTATCCCATTTCTATTTCCAAAAAGAACAATCATAGCCTGATGGGGCTTTTCAGACTTTTTTTTTCAGGCGGGCCAGGGGAGCCGTCACGGAGCCAAATCACTTCCATGACAGCCGCTCAGCAGGGAGAGATTAATGGACGGGATTAGTCATCCTGTATCGCTGCCCATTAGGGTGAAGCGGTGCATATGTGGGTCATCGGAGAATGGAATGGAGAAGTTTATGGGAGAGAATTTGAATTTGCTTTGACTGGGAAGTGGATTATTTTTTTGAAACAAATGCACAAGGCTGAAAGTCTTTATATTATGGAATACCTTCTCGCTTTAGCTAAGTAAGCTAGCGGGCTAACTGGTGTGCATTTTTGTAAGATGGCGATATAAAATGAATTGTTGGTTTTCCATATGTTTTATTTAATATCAACAACTCTCAATGCTAGGTAAAGCATAATAAACATTTTGACCGATAATATTAGAATACAAAAGAAAAACTGTCACTACAATAGTAACTGAAACCATCGAACAAATTGTGGTTAGTGTTTCCCCCTTCGACAGATACATTAGCTCATTATTTTCATGGATAATCCTTTTGTTTCAGTGTCTCTCGTGGGTATTATCAAACCCAGACATGTTTAAAAACACTCATCTCGATTGTTAGCTCATAGCTACACTGGCTAACTAGCTAGTAGCGAGACCGAGCAGGCGGAAAAAAACAGCTTTAGATGTAGAAAGTTTAGGAAAGATAAATTGTTACTGAATAATCTACCCAGGAGTCTGTAGTTCAACTGGTGGTTCGATATACATTTTTGTCGAGAAGGGGTCAAAATTTTCGGGATTTCTAAGGCGTTTTTGGCACTTGTGTGATGAAAATTAGATATACATTTTGTTGTTCAATGTTTTCTGTGGTTGATTTTTGTCTCATTCTATGTAGGGTTTATCCAGTATAACAATATAATAAAAGCTATATGAATTATAACAGTTGATGTAATGAAATTCAGTCCTTAAGGTTTAACGATCGGACATTGTACAAAGATGGACTTCATTAATTGTCATGCACTCATAAAAACGTGGACATCAAATAACCCAAAGTCGGTAAGTTTAAGACCCCTGATCTTGACCATATTTTCATGGAAACACTTTGAACACATATTGTAATGTCATGGTTAATATCACTGTTATCATCAATACCTGTTACAGTGATATGCCGAATATCACTCAAAAGTCTTAAAAAACTCCTTAAATACTACGTCTAAAAAGTGGGGTTTACATTTGGATTAGAATAAAAATGTCTTGGCTAGAAGTGAAATCTCTTTGCAGAAGCCCCTTGGAAATTAAAAGTTCCCAAACTTGCCTCAAACCTGCCTCGAGTTTTAAAGTTTATAGAAACACAGTTTCTCAGAGTTACGCTCAATTGACGGTCAAACCAACAGCCAAGAGGCTCTTGAGGGTTAAGATCCCGGATTCTACCTACAGACTGTTTTGAAATGTAATTTTGAAAAACTCTTTCTCTTAAGAACAAAACATGAAGGTGATCTAAAGAGTGAAAAAGCAAAAGTCTGAGCGAGCGGAAAGAATCCTCTGACTGCTTGCTAACGGTTTGAGAGGCTAATGGCTTTCAGATGTGCATGACATTTTTGGATTTTCAAAGGAGCATAAAACATTCCTTTGCTGAGAAATCCAAGCAACGGCTGGAATTCAATGTCAAAAGGTTCAATGCTGCATTTGGCGCATAGGATCCATCTTCTGAGGAGGAATTCACTCTGCTTTTCAAGTTTCCTCTCTCTTTGTTTTCCTTCATCACTTTACATTTTAAAATGTTTTCTCTTCTGGAGTTGGACGCAGAGTCGTGGTGGGGGTGGGTTCTTCTTCGTTTCCTGT